>NW_027286936.1:0-190633 GCF_022747635.1 Hetaerina americana | reverse complement strand
GTCATTTTTTGAAAATGGTATCATTTATACGTATCTTTTGCAAGCATAACGTTTTCTAGCCGGTCCCGGTATAAGAAATTTCGTGATTCAAGGACTCGTTTAGTTGTTCCCCCGAGGGTTTTTTTGAAAGCCTGTTAGTTTTAATTGTAAATTTGTGTTTTTCTTTCCTTTCCAAACGGCAGTTATGGCGAAAACTTTCGTATTCTAACATATTTCTTGCAAACATAAAATTTTTCATCCGAAGTCCCGGGATGAGAAATGTTGTGATTCAATTCAGGCGTTTAGTTTTTACCTCAGCGGTTTTTTTGAAACTTAAAATTCATTGAATGAATATTTGGTCGCCTCTCTTCCTTTCAAAGCAGTCGCTGTTACGAAAGTTTCGTTAATATACGTACTTATTAAACATAATAATTTTTATTAGCAGTCCCGGGATGAAAAATTTCGCGAATGAATTGTCGTGTAAGTTTTTCTTCCAAGTACTTTTTTAAAAACTATTCATTCATCAAATGAAAGATTTGTTCCTTTCCTTACTCTTCAAAACGGTCGTTTTTTTTGGAAATGGTATCATTTATACGTATTTCTTGCAAGCATAACGTTTTCAAGCCGCAGTCCCGGGATGAGAAATTTCGTGATTCAAGCGACTCGTTTCGTTGTTCCCCCGAGGGTTTTTTTGAAAGCGTGTTAGTTTTAATTGTAAATTTGTGTGACTCTTTTCATTTCCAAACGGCAGTTATTGAGAAAATTTTCGTATTCATACGTATTTCTTGCTAACAAAATTTTTCATTCGCAGTACCGGGATGAGAAATTTTGAGATTCAATTGTGGCGTTTAGTTTTTACCTCAGCGGTTTTTTAAAGCTTAAAATTCATTGAATGAATATTTGGTCGCCTCTCTTCCTTTCAAAGCAGTCGCTGTTATAACAGTTTCGTTAATATACGAATTTTTTAAACATTATAATTTTCCTCCGCAGTCCCGGGATGAGAAATTTCGCGAATCAATTGTCGTGTAAGTTTTTCTTCCAAGTGCTTTTTTAAAAGCTATTCATTTATGAAATGAAAATTTGTTCCTTTCTTTACCTTTCAAAACCGTCGTTTTTGAGAAAAAGGTATCATTTATACGTATTTCTTGCAGGAATAACGTTTTCCAGCCGCAGTCCTGGGATGAGAAATTTCGTGATTCAAGCCACTCGTTTATTTGTTCCACCGAGGGTTTTTTTGAAAGCCTGTTAGTTTTAATTGTAAATTTGTTTGACTCTTTTAATTTCCAAAAGGAAGTTATTGAGAAAATTTTCGTATTGAGACGTATTTCTTGCAAACATAAAATTTTTCATCCGCAGTACCGGGATGAGAAATTTTGTGATTCAATCTAGGCGTTTAGTTTTTACCTTAGCGGTTTTTTAAAGCTTAAAATTCTTTGAATGAATATTTTGTCGCCTCTCTTCCTTTAAAGGCAGTCGCTGTTATAAAAGTTTCGTTAATATACTTATTTTTAAACATAATAATTTTCCTCCGCAGTCCCGGGATGAAAAATTTCGCGAATCAATTCTTGTCTAAATTTTTCTTCCAAGTGCTTTTTTAAAAGCTTTTTATTCATCAAATGGAAATTAGTTCTTTCTTTACCATTCAAAACGGTCGTTTTTGAGAAAATGGTATCATTTATACGTATTTTTTGCAAGCATAAAGTTTTCCAGCCGCAGTCCGGGGATGAGAAATTTCGTGATTCAAGCGACTCGTTTAGTTGTTCCTCCGAGGGTTTTTTATAAAGACTGTTAGTTTTAATTGTAAAATTGTGTTACTCTTTTCATTTCCAAACGGCAGTTATTGGGAAAACGTTCGTATTCAAACGTATTTCTTGCAAACATAAAATTTTTCATCCGCAGTACCGGGATGAGAAATTTTGTGATTCAATTGTGGCGTTTAGTTTTTACCTCAGCGGTTTTTTAAAGCTTAAAATTCATTGAATGAATATTTGGTTGCCTCCCTTCCTTTTAAAGCAGTCGCTGTTATGAAAGTTTCGTTAATATACGTACTTTTTAAGTATAATTATTTTCCTCCGCAGTCCCGGGATGAGAAATTTCGTGAATCAATTTTCGTGTAAGTTTTTCTTCCAAGTGCTTTTCTAAAAGCTTTTCATTCATCAAATGAAAATTTGTTCTTTCTTTACCATTCAAAACGGTCGTATTTGAGAAAATGGTATCATTTATACGTACTTCTTGCAAGCATAACGTTTTCTAGCCGCAGTCCCGGTATAAGAAATTTCGTGATTCAAGCGACTCGTTTAGTTGTTCCCCCGAGGGTTTTTTTTGAAAGCCTTTTTGTTTTAATTGGAAATTTGTGTTTTCCTTTTATTTCCAAACGGCAGTTATTGAGAAAATTTTCGTATTCATACGTATTTCTTGTAAATATAAAATTTTTCATCCGCAGTCCCGGGATGTGAAATTTCGTGAATCAGTTGTCGTGTAAGTTTTTCTTCCAAATGCTTTTTTAAAAGCTTTTCATTCATCAAATGAAAATTTGTTCCTATCTTTACCTTTCAAAACGGTCGTTTTTGAGAAAATGGTATCATTTATACGTATTTCTTGCAAGCATAACATTATTCATCCGCAGTCCTGGGATGAGAAATTCCTTGATTCAAGTGACTCGTTTAGTTGTTCCCCCGAGGGTTTTTTTGGAAGCCTGTTAGTTTTAATTGTAAATTTGTTTGACTCTTTTCATTTCCAAACGGAAGTATTTGAGAAAATTTTCGTATTGAAACATATTTCTTGCAAATATAAAGATTTTGTTCCGCAGTACCGGGATGAGAAATTTTGTGATTCAATTGTGGCGTTTAGTTTTTACCTCAGCGGTTTTTAAAGCTTAAACTTCATTGAATGAATATTTGGTCGCCTCTCTTCCTTTCAAAGCAGTCGCTGTTATAAAAGTTTCGTTAATATACGTATCTTTTAAACATAATAATTTTCCTCCGCAGTCTCGGGATGAGTAATTTCGCGAATCAATTGTCGTGTAAGTTTTTCTTCCAAGTGCTTTTTTAAAGGCTCTTTATTATCAAATGAAAATTTGTTCCTTTCTTTACCTTTCAAAACGGTCGTTTTTTGAAAATGGTATCATATATACGTATTTCTTGCAAGCATAAAGTTTTCCAGCCGCAGTCCCGGGATGAGAAATTTAGTGATTCAAGCGACTCGTTTAGTTGTTCACCCGAGGGTTTTTTTTGAAAGCCTGTTAGTTTGAATTGTAAATTTGTTGACTCCTTTCATTTTCAAAAGGCAGTTATTGGAAAAATTTCCGCATTCAAACGTATTTCATGCAAACATAAAATTTTTTATCCGCAGTACCGGGTTGAGAAATTTTGTGATTCAATTGTTGCGTTTAGTTTGTACCTCAGCGGTTTTTTAAAGCTTAAAATTAATTGAATGAATATTTGGTCGCCTCTCTTCCTTTGAAAGCATTAGCTCTTACGAAAGTTTCGTTAATATACGTACTTATTAAACATAATAATTTTCCTCCGCAGTCCCGGGATGAGAAATTTCGCGAATCAATTTGCGTGTAAGATTTTCTTCCAAGTGCTTTTTTAAAGGCTCTTTACTCATCAAAAGAAAATTTGTTCCTTTCTTTACCTTTCAAATCGGTCGTTTTTGAGAAAATGGTATCATTTATACGTATTTCTTGCAAGCATAACGTTTTCAAGCCGCAGTCCCGGGATGAGAAATTTCGTGATTCAAGCGACTCGTTTCGTTGTTCCCCCGAGGGTTTTTTGAAAGCCTGTTAGTTTTATTTGGTAATTTGTGTGACTCTTTTCCGTTCCAAACGGCAGTAATTGAGAAAATTTGCGTATTCATACGTATTTCTTGCAAACAAAATTTTTCATCCACAGTACCGGGATGAGAAATTTTGTGATTTAATTGTTGCGTTTAGTTTTTACCTCAGCGGTTTTTTAAAGCTTAAAATTCATTGAATGAATATTTGGTCGCCTCTCTTTCTTTCAAAGCAATCGCTGTTATAAAAGTTTCGTTAATATACGAATTTTTTAAACATTATAATTTTCCTCCGCAGTCCCGGGATGAGAAAAATTTCGCGAATCAATTGTCGTGTAAGTTTTTCTTCCAAGTGCTTTTTTAAAAGCTCTTCATTTAGGAAATGAAAATTTGTTCCTTTCTTTACCTTTCAAAACGGTCATTTTTTGAAAATGGTATCATTTATACGTATCTCTTGCAAGCATAACGTTTTCTAGCCGGTCCCGGTATAAGAAATTTCGTGATTCAAGGACTCGTTTAGTTGTTCCCCCGAGGGTTTTTTTGAAAGCCTGTTAGTTTTAATTGTAAATTTGTGTTTTTCTTTCCTTTCCAAACGTTAGTTATGGCGAAAACTTTCGTATTCTAACATATTTCTTGCAAACATAAAATTTTTCATCCGAAGTCCCGGGATGAGAAATTTTGTGATTCAATTCAGGCGTTTAGTTTTTACCTCAGCGGTTTTTTTTGAAACTTAAAATTCATTGAATGAATATTTGGTCGCCTCTCTTCCTTTCAAAGCAGTCGCTGTTACGAAAGTTTCGTTAATATACGTACTTATTAAACATAATAATTTTTATTGGCAGTCCCGGGATGAAAAATTTCGCGAATCAATTGTCGTGTAAGTTTTTCTTCCAAGTGCTTTTTTAAAAACTATTCATTCATCAAATGAAAATTTGTTCCTTTCCTTACTCTTCAAAACGGTCGTTTTTTTTGAAAATGGTATCATTTATACGTATTTCTTGCAAGCATAACGTTTTCAAGCCGCAGTCCCGGGATGAGAAATTTCGTGATTCAAGCGACTCGTTTCGTTGTTCCCCCGAGGGTTTTTTTGAAAGCGTGTTAGTTTTAATTGTAAATTTGTGTGACTCTTTTCATTTCCAAACGGCAGTTATTGAGAAAATTTTCGTATTCATACGTATTTCTTGCTAACAAAATTTTTCATTCGCAGTACCGGGATGAGAAATTTTGAGATTCAATTGTGGCGTTTAGTTTTTACCTCAGCGGTTTTTTAAAGCTTAAAATTCATTGAATGAATATTTGGTCGCCTCTCTTCCTTTCAAAGCAGTCGCTGTTATAAAAGTTTCGTTAATATACGAATTTTTTAAACATTATAATTTTCCTCCGCAGTCCCGGGATGAGAAATTTCGCGAATCAATTGTCGTGTAAGTTTTTCTTCCAAGTGCTTTTTTAAAAGCTCTTCATTTATGAAATGAAAATTTGTTCCTTTCCTTACTCTTCAAAACGGTCGTTTTTGAGAAAAAGGTATCATTTATACGTATTTCTTGCAGGAATAACGTTTTCCAGCCGCAGTCCTGGGATGAGAAATTTCGTGATTCAAGCCACTCGTTTATTTGTTCCACCGAGGGTTTTTTTGAAAGCCTGTTAGTTTTAATTGTAAATTTATATGACTCTTTTCATTTCCAAAAGGAAGTTATTGAGAAAATTTTCGTATTGAGACGTATTTCTTGCAAACATAAAATTTTTCATCCGCAGTACCGGGATGAGAAATTTTGTGATTCAATCGTGGCGTTTAGTTTTTACCTTAGCGGTTTTTTAAAGCTTAAAATTCTTTGAATGAATATTTTGTCGCCTCTCTTCCTTTAAAGGCAGTCGCTGTTATAAAAGTTTCGTTAATATACTTATTTTTAAACATAATAATTTTCCTCCGCAGTCCCGGGATGAAAAATTTCGCGAATCAATTCTTGTCTAAATTTTTCTTCCAAGTGCTTTTTTAAAAGCTCTTCATTTAGGAAATGAAAATTTGTTCCTTTCTTTACCTTTCAAAACGGTCATTTTTTGAAAATGGTATCATTTATACGTATCTCTTGCAAGCATAACGTTTTCTAGCCGGTCCCGGTATAAGAAATTTCGTGATTCAAGGACTCGTTTAGTTGTTCCCCCGAGGGTTTTTTTGAAAGCCTGTTAGTTTTAATTGTAAATTTGTGTTTTTCTTTCCTTTCCAAACGGCAGTTATGGCGAAAACTTTCGTATTCTAACATATTTCTTGCAAACATAAAATTTTTCATCCGAAGTCCCGGGATGAGAAATTTTGTGATTCAATTCAGGCGTTTAGTTTTTACCTCAGCGGTTTTTTTGAAACTTAAAATTCATTGAATGAATATTTGGTCGCCTCTCTTCCTTTCAAAGCAGTCGCTGTTACGAAAGTTTCGTTAATATACGTACTTATTAAACATAATAATTTTTATTGGCAGTCCCGGGATGAAAAATTTCGCGAATCAATTGTCGTGTAAGTTTTTCTTCCAAGTGCTTTTTTAAAAACTATTCATTCATCAAATGAAAATTTGTTCCTTTCCTTACTCTTCAAAACGGTCGTTTTTTTTGAAAATGGTATCATTTATACGTATTTCTTGCAAGCATAACGTTTTCAAGCCGCAGTCCCGGGATGAGAAATTTCGTGATTCAAGCGACTCGTTTCGTTGTTCCCCCGAGGGTTTTTTTGAAAGCGTGTTAGTTTTAATTGTAAATTTGTGTGACTCTTTTCATTTCCAAACGGCAGTTATTGAGAAAATTTTCGTATTTATACGTATTTCTTGCTTACAAAATTTTTCATTCGCAGTACCGGGATGAGAAATTTTGAGATTCAATTGTGGCGTTTAGTTTTTACCTCAGCGGTTTTTTAAAGCTTAAAATTCATTGAATGAATATTTGGTCGCCTCTCTTCCTTTCAAAGCAGTCGCTGTTATAACAGTTTCGTTAATATACGAATTTTTTAAACATTATAATTTTCCTCCGCAGTCCCGGGATGAGAAATTTCGCGAATCAATTGTCGTGTAAGTTTTTCTTCCAAGTGCTTTTTTAAAAGCTCTTCATTTATGAAATGAAAATTTGTTCCTTTCCTTACTCTTCAAAACCGTCGTTTTTGAGAAAAAGGTATCATTTATACGTATTTCTTGCAGAAATAACGTTTTCCAGCCGCAGTCCTGGGATGAGAAATTTCGTGATTCAAGCCACTCGTTTATTTGTTCCACCGAGGGTTTTTTTGAAAGCCTGTTAGTTTTAATTGTAAATTTATTTGACTCTTTTCATTTCCAAAAGGAAGTTATTGAGAAAATTTTCGTATTGAGACGTATTTCTTGCAAACATAAAATTTTTCATCCGCAGTACCGGGATGAGAAATTTTGTGTTTCAATCGTGGCGTTTAGTTTTTACCTTAGCGGTTTTTTAAAGCTTAAAATTCTTTGAATGAATATTTTGTCGCCTCTCTTCCTTTAAAGGCAGTCGCTGTTATAAAAGTTTCGTTAATATACGTACTTTTTAAACATAATAATTTTCCTCCCTAGTCCCGGGATGAGAAATTTCGTGAATCAATTTTCGTGTAAGTTTTTCTTCCAAGTGCTTTTCTAAAAGCTTTTCATTCATCAAATGAAATTTTGTTCTTTCTTTACCATTCAAAACGGTCGTATTTGAGAAAATGGTATCATTTATACGTACTTCTTGCAAGCATAACGTTTTCTAGCCGCAGTCCCGGTATAAGAAATTTCGTGATTCAAGCGACTCGTTTAGTTGTCCTCCCGAGGGTTTTTTTGAAAGCCTTTTTGTTTTAATTGGAAATTTGTGTTTTCCTTTTATTTCCAAACGGCAGTTATTGAGAAAATTTTCGTATTCATACGTATTTCTTGTAAATATAAAATTTTTCATCCACAGTACCGGGATGAGAAATTTTGTGATTTAATTGTTGCGTTTAGTTTTTACCTCAGCGGTTTTTTAAAGCTTAAAATTCATTGAATGAATATTTGGTCGCCTCTCTTTCCTTTAAAGCAATCGCTGTTATAAAAGTTTCGTTAATATACGAATTTTTTAAACATTATAATTTTCCTCCGCAGTCCCGGGATGAGAAAAATTTCGCGAATCAATTGTCGTGTAAGTTTTTCTTCCAAGTGCTTTTTTAAAAGCTCTTCATTTAGGAAATGAAAATTTGTTCCTTTCTTTACCTTTCAAAACGATCATTTTTTGAAAATGGTATCAATTATACGTATCTCTTGCAATTATAACGTTTTCTAGCCGGTCCCGGTATAAGAAATTTCGTGATTCAAGGACTCGTTTAGTTGTTCCCCCGAGGGTTTTTTTGAAAGCCTGTTAGTTTTAATTGTAAATTTGTGTTTTTCTTTCCTTTCCAAACGGCAGTTATGACGAAAACTTTCGTATTCTAATATATTTCTTGCAAACATAAAATTTTTCATCCGAAGTCCCGGGATGAGAAATTTTGTGATTCAATTCCGGCGTTTAGTTTTTACCTCAGCGGTTTTTTTGAAACTTTAAATTCATTGAATGAATATTTGGTCGCCTCTCTTCCTTTCAAAGCAGTCGCTGTTACGAAAGTTTCGTTAATATACGTACTTATTAAACATAATAATTTTTATTCGCAGTCCCGGGATGAAAAATTTCGCGAATCAATTGTCGTGTAAGTTTTTCTTCCAAGTGCTTTTTTAAAAACTATTCATTCATCAAATGAAAATTTGTTCCTTTCCTTACTCTTCAAAACGGTCGTTTTTTTGAAAATGGTATCATTTATACGTATTTCTTGCAAGCATAACGTTTTCAAGCCGCAGTCCCGGGATGAGAAATTTCGTGATTCAAGCGACTCGTTTCGTTGTTCCCCCGAGGGTTTTTTTGAAAGCGTGTTAGTTTTAATTGTAAATTTGTGTGACTCTTTTCATTTCCAAACGGCAGTTATTGAGAAAATTATTGTATTCATACGTATTTCTTGCTAACAAAATTTTTCATTCGCAGTACCGGGATGAGAAATTTTGAGATTCAATTGTGGCGTTTAGTTTTTACCTCAGCGGTTTTTTAAAGCTTAAAATTCATTGAATGAATATTTGGTCGCCTCTCTTCCTTTCAAAGCAGTCGCTGTTATAAAAGTTTCGTTAATATACGAATTTTTAAACATTATAATTTTCCTCCGCAGTCCCGGGAAGAGAAATTTCGCGAATCAATTGTCGTGTAAGTTTTTCTTCCAAGTGCTTTTTTAAAAGCTCTTCATTTATGAAATGAAAATTTGTTCCTTTCTTTACCTTTCAAAACCGTCGTTTTTGAGAAAAAGGTATCATTTATACGTATTTCTTGCAGGAATAACGTTTTCCAGCCGCAGTCCTGGGATGAGAAATTTCGTGATTCAAGCCACTCGTTTATTTGTTCCACCGAGGGTTTTTTTGAAAGCCTGTTAGTTTTAATTATAAATTTGTTTGACTCTTTTCATTTCCAAAAGGAAGTTATTGAGAAAATTTTCGTATTGAGACGTATTTCTTGCAAACATAAAATTTTTCATCCGCAGTACCGGGATGAGAAATTTTGTGATTCAATCGTGGCGTTTAGTTTTTACCTTAGCGGTTTTTTAAAGCTTAAAATTCTTTGAATGAATATTTTGTCTCCTCTCTTCCTTTAAAGGCAGTCGCTGTTATAAAAGTTTCGTTAATATACTTATTTTTAAACATAATAAATTTCCTCCGCAGTCCCGGGATGAAAAATTTCGCGAATCAATTCTTGTCTAAATTTTTCTTCCAAGTGCTTTTTTAAAAGCTTTTTATTCATCAAATGGAAATTAGTTCTTTCTTTACCATTCAAAACGGTCGTTTTTGAGAAAATGGTATCATTTATACGTATTTTTTGCAAGCATAAAGTTTTCCAGCCGCAGTCCGGGGATGAGAAATTTCGTCATTCAAGCGACTCGTTTAGTTGTTCCTCCGAGGATTTTTTATAAAGACTTAGTTTTAATTGTAAAATTGTGTTACTCTTTTCATTTCCAAACGGCAGTTATTAGGAAAACGTTCGTATTCAAACGTATTTCTTGCAAACATAAAATTTTTCATCCGCAGTACCGGGATGAGAAATTTTGTGATTCAATTGTGGCGTTTAGTTTTTACCTCAGCGGTTTTTTAAAGCTTAAAATTCATTGAATGAATATTTGGTTGCCTCCCTTCCTTTTAAAGCAGTCGCTGTTATGGAAGTTTAGTTAATATACGTACTTTTTAAACATAATTATTTTCCTCCGCAGTCCCGGGATGAGAAATTTCGTGAATCAATTTTCGTGTAAGTTTTTCTTCCAAGTGCTTTTCTAAAAGCTTTTCATTCATCAAATGAAAATTTGTTCTTTCTTTACCATTCAAAACGGTCGTATTTGAGAAAATGGTATCATTTATACGTACTTCTTGCAAGCATAACGTTTTCTAGCCGCAGTCCCGGTATAAGATATTTCGTGATTCAAGCGACTCGTTTAGTTGTTCCCCCGAGGGTTTTTTTGAAAGCCTTTTTGTTTTAATTGGAAATTTGTGTTTTCCTTTTATTTCCAAACGGCAGTTATTGAGAAAATTTTCTTATTCATACGTATTTATTGTAAATATAAAATTTTTCATCCGCAGTCCCGGGATGAGAAATTTCGCGAATCAATTTGCGTGTAAGATTTTCTTCCAAGTGCTTTTTTAAAGGCTCTTTACTCATCAAAAGAAAATTTGTTCCTTTCTTTACCTTTCAAATCGGTCGTTTTTGAGAAAATGGTATCATTTATTCGTATTTCTTGCAAGCATAACGTTTTCAAGCCGCAGTCCCGGGATGAGAAATTTCGTGATTCAAGCGACTCGTTTCGTTGTTCCCCCGAGGGTTTTTTGAAAGCCTGTTAGTTTTATTTGGTAATTTGTGTGACTCTTTTCCGTTCCAAACGGCAGTAATTGAGAAAATTTGCGTATTCATACGTATTTCTTGCAAACAAAATTTTTCATCCACAGTACCGGGATGAGAAATTTTGTGATTTAATTGTTGCGTTTAGTTTTTACCTCAGCGGTTTTTTAAAGCTTAAAATTCATTGAATGAATAATTGGTCGCCTCTCTTTCTTTCAAAGCAATCGCTGTTATAAAAGTTTCGTTAATATATGAATTTTTTTAACATTATAATTTTCCTCCGCAGTCCCGGGATGAGAAAAATTTCACGAATCAATTGTCGTGTAAGTTTTTCTTCCAAGTGCTTTTTTAAAAGCTCTTCATTTAGGAAATGAAAATTTGTTCCTTTCTTTACCTTTCAAAACGGTCATTTTTTGAAAATGGTATCATTTATACGTATCTCTTGCAAGCATAACGTTTTCTAGCCGGTCCCGGTATAAGAAATTTCGTGATTCAAGGACTCGTTTAGTTGTTCCCCCGAGGGTTTTTTTGAAAGCCTGTTAGTTTTAATTGTAAATTTGTGTTTTTCTTTCCTTTCCAAACGGCAGTTATGGCGAAAACTTTCGTATTCTAACATATTTCTTGCAAACATAAAATTTTTCATCCGAAGTCCCGGGATGAGAAATTTTGTGATTCAATTCAGGCATTTAGTTTTTACCTCAGCGGTTTTTTTGAAACTTAAAATTCATTGAATGAATATTTGGTCGCCTCTCTTCCTTTCAAAGCAGTCGCTGTTACGAAAGTTTCGTTAATATACGTACTTATTAAACATAATAATTTTTATTCGCAGTCCCGGGATGAAAAATTTCGCGAATCAATTGTCGTGTAAGTTTTTCTTCCAAGTGCTTTTTTAAAAACTATTCATTCATCAAATGAAAATTTGTTCCTTTCCTTACTCTTCAAAACAGTCGTTTTTTTGAAAATGGTATCATTTATACGTATTTCTTGCAAGCATAACGTTTTCAAGCCGCAGTCCCGGGATGAGAAATTTCGTGATTCAAGCGACTCGTTTCGTTGTTCCCCCGAGGGTTTTTTTGAAAGCGTGTTAGTTTTAATTGTAAATTTGTGTGACTCTTTTCATTTCCAAACGGCAGTTATTGAGAAAATTTTTGTATTCATACGTATTTCTTGCTAACAAAATTTTTCATTCGCAGTACCGGGATGAGAAATTTTGAGATTCAATTGTGGCGTTTAGTTTTTACCTCAGCGGTTTTTTAAAGCTTAAAATTCATTGAATGAATATTTGGTCGCCTCTCTTCCTTTCAAAGCAGTCGCTGTTACAAAAGTTTCGTTAATATACGAATTTTTTAAACATTATAATTTTCCTCCGCAGTCCCAGGATGAGAAATTTCGCGAATCAATTGTCGTGTAAGTTTTTCTTCCAAGTGCTTTTTTAAAAGCTCTTCATTTATGAAATGAAAATTTGTTCCTTTCCTTACTCTTCAAAACCGTCGTTTTTGAGAAAAAGGTATCATTTATACGTATTTCTTGCAGGAATAACGTTTTCCAGCCGCAGTCCTGGGTTGAGAAATTTCGTGATTCAAGCCACTCGTTTATTTGTTCCACCGAGGGTTTTTTTGAAAGCCTGTTAGTTTTAATTGTAAATTTATTTGACTCTTTTCATTTCCAAAAGGAAGTTATTGAGAAAATTTTCGTATTGAGACGTATTTTTTGCAAACATAAAATTTTTCATCCGCAGTACCGGGATGAGAAATTTTGTGATTCAATCGTGGCGTTTAGTTTTTACCTTAGCGGTTTTTTAAAGCTTAAAATTCTTTGAATGAATATTTTGTCGCCTCTCTTCCTTTAAAGGCAGTCGCTGTTATAAAAGTTTCGTTAATATACTTATTTTTAAACATAATAATTTTCCTCCGCAGTCCCGGGATGAAAAATTCGCTAAACAATTCTTGTCTAAATTTTTCTTCCAAGTGCTTTTTTAAAAGCTTTTTATTCATCAAATGGAAATTAGTTCTTTCTTTACCATTCAAAACGGTCGTTTTTGAGAAAATGGTATCATTTATACGTATTTTTTGCAAGCGTAAAGTTTTCCAGCCGCAGTCCGGGGATGAGAAATTTCGTGATTCAAGCGACTCGTTTAGTTGTTCACCCGAGGGTTTTTTTGAAAGCGTGTTAGTTTTAATTGTAAATTTGTGTTACTCTTTTCATTTCCAAACGGCAGTTATTGGGAAAACGTTCGTATTCAAACGTATTTCTTGCAAACATAAAATTTTTCATCCGCAGTACCGGGATTAGAAATTTTGTGATTCAATTGTGGCGTTTAGTTTTTACCTCAGCGGTTTTTTAAAGCTTAAAATTCATTGAATGAATATTTGGTTGCCTCCCTTTCTTTTAAAGCAGTCGCTGTTATGAAAGTTTCGTTAATATACGTACTTTTTAAACATAATAATTTTCCTCCCTAGTCCCGGGATGAGAAATTTCGTGAATCAATTTTCGTGTAAGTTTTTCTTCCAAGTGCTTTTCTAAAAGCTTTTCATTCATCAAATGAAAATTTGTTCTTTCTTTACCATTCAAAACGGTCGTATTTGAGAAAATGGTATCATTTATACGTACTTCTTGCAACATTACGTTTTCTAGCCGCAGTCCCGGTATAAGAAATTTCGTGATTCAAGCGACTCGTTTAGTTGTTCCCCCGAGGGTTTTTTTGAAAGCCTTTTTGTTTTAATTGGAAATTTGTGTTTTCCTTTTATTTCCAAACGGCAGTTATTGAGAAAATTTTCGTATTCATACGTATTTCTTGTAAATATAAAATTTTTCATCCACAGTACCGTGATGAGAAATTTTGTGATTTAATTGTTGCGTTTAGTTTTTACCTCAGCGGTTTTTTAAAGCTTAAAATTCATTGAATGAATATTTGGTCGCCTCTCTTTCCTTTAAAGCAATCGCTGTTATAAAAGTTTCGTTAATATACGAATTTTTTAAACATTATAATTTTCCTCCGCAGACCCGGGATGAGAAAAATTTCGCGAATCAATTGTCGTGTAAGTTTTTCTTCCAAGTGCTTTTTTAAAAGCTCTTCATTTAGGAAATGAAAATTTGTTCCTTTCTTTACCTTTCAAAACGATCATTTTTTGAAAATGGTATCATTTATACGTATCTCTTGCAAGCATAACGTTTTCTAGCCGGTCCCGGTATAAGAAATTTCGTGATTCAAGGACTCGTTTAGTTGTTCCCCCGAGGGTTTTTTTGAAAGCCTGTTAGTTTTAATTGTAAATTTGTGTTTTTCTTTCCTTTCCAAACGGCAGTTATGACGAAAACTTTCGTATTCTAACATATTTCTTGCAAACATAAAATTTTTCATCCGAAGTCCCGGGATGAGAAATTTTGTGATTCAATTCAGGCGTTTAGTTTTTACCTCAGCGGTTTTTTTGAAACTTAAAATTCATTGAATGAATATTTGGTCGCCTCTCTTCCTTTCAAAGCAGTCGCTGTTACGAAAGTTTCGTTAATATACGTACTTATTAAACATAATAATTTTTATTCGCAGTCCCGGGATGAAAAATTTCGCGAATCAATTGTCGTGTAAGTTTTTCTTCCAAGTGCTTTTTTAAAAACTATTCATTCATCAAATGAAAATTTGTTCCTTTCCTTACTCTTCAAAACGGTCGTTTTTTTGAAAATGGTATCATTTATACGTATTTCTTGCAAGCATAACGTTTTCAAGCCGCAGTCCCGGGATGAGAAATTTCGTGATTCAAGCGACTCGTTTCGTTGTTCCCCCGAGGGTTTTTTTGAAAGTGTGTTAGTTTTAATTGTAAATTTGTGTGACTCTTTTCATTTCCAAACGGCAGTTATTGAGAAAATTTTCGTATTCATACGTATTTCTTGCTAACAAAATTTTTCATTCGCAGTACCGGGATGAGAAATTTTGAGATTCAATTGTGGCGTTTAGTTTTTACCTCAGCGGTTTTTTAAAGCTTAAAATTCATTGAATGAATATTTGGTCGACTCTCTTCCTTTCAAAGCAGTCGCTGTTATAAAAGTTTCGTTAATATACGAATTTTTTAAACATTATAATTTTCCTCCGCAGTCCCGGGAAGAGAAATTTCGCGAATCAATTGTCGTGTAAGTTTTTCTTCCAAGTGCTTTTTTAAAAGCTCTTCATTTATGAACTGAAAATTTGTTCCTTTCTTTACCTTTCAAAACCGTCGTTTTTGAGAAAAAGGTATCATTTATACGTATTTCTTGCAGGAATAACGTTTTCCAGCCGCAGTCCTGGGATGAGAAATTTCGTGATTCAAGCCACTCGTTTATTTGTTCCACCGAGGGTTTTTTTGAAAGCTTGTTAGTTTTAATTATAAATTTGTTTGAGTCTTTTCATTTCCAAAAGGAAGTAATTGAGAAAATTTTCGTATTGAGACGTATTTCTTGCAAACATAAAATTTTTCATCCGCAGTACCGGGATGAGAAATTTTGTGATTCAATCGTGGCGTTTAGTTTTTACCTTAGCGGTTTTTTAAAGCTTAAAATTCTTTGAATGAATATTTTGTCTCCTCTCTTCCTTTAAAGGCAGTCGCTGTTATAAAAGTTTCGTTAATATACTTATTTTTAAACATAATAATTTTCCTCCGCAGTCCCGGGATGAAAAATTTCGCGAATCAATTCTTGTCTAAATTTTTCTTCCAAGTGCTTTTTTAAAAGCTTTTTATTCATCAAATGGAAATAAGTTCCCTCTTTACCATTCAAAACGGTCGTTTTTGAGAAAATGGTATCATTTATACGTATTTTTTGCAAGCATAAAGTTTTCCAGCCGAAGTCCGGGGATGAGAAATTTCGTCATTCAAGCGACTCGTTTAGTTGTTCCTCCGAGGATTTTTTATAAAGACTGTTAGTTTTAATTGTAAAATTGTGTTACTCTTTTCATTTCCAAACGGCAGTTATTAGGAAAACGTTCGTATTCAAACGTATTTCTTGCAAACATAAAATTTTTCATCCGCAGTACCGGGATGAGAAATTTTGTGATTCAATTGTGGCGTTTAGTTTTTACCTCAGCGGTTTTTTAAAGCTTAAAATTCATTGAATGAATATTTGGTTGCCTCCCTTCCTTTTAAAGCAGTAGCTGTTATGGAAGTTTCGTTAATATACGTACTTTTTAAACATAATTATTTTCCTCCGCAGTCCCGGGATGAGAAATTTCGTGAATCAATTTTCGTGTAAGTTTTTCTTCCAAGTGCTTTTCTAAAAGCTTTTCATTCATCAAATGAAAATTTGTTCTTTCTTTACCATTCAAAACGGTCGTATTTGAGAAAATGGTATCATTTATACGTACTTCTTGCAAGCATAACGTTTTCTAGCCGCAGTCCCGGTATAAGAAATTTCGTGATTCAAGCGACTCGTTTCGTTGTTCCCCCGAGGGTTTTTTTGAAAGCCTTTTTGTTTTAATTGGAAATTTGTGTTTTCCTTTTATTTCCAAACGGCAGTTATTGAGAAAATTTTCGTATTCATACGTATTTATTGTAAATATAAAATTTTTCATCCGCAGTCCCGGGATGTGAAATTTCGTGAATCAATTGTCGTGTAAGTTTTTCTTCCAAATGCTTTTTTAAAAGCTTATCATTCATCAAATGAAAATTTGTTCCTATCTTTACCTTTCAAAACGGTCGTTTTTGAGAAAATGGTATCATTTATACGTATTTCTTTCAAGCATAACATTATTCATCCGCAGTCCTGGGTAGAGAAATTCCTTGATTCAAGTGACTCGTTTAGTTGTTCCCCCGAGGGTTTTTTTGGAAGCCTGTTAGTTTTAATTGTAAATTTGTTTGACTCTTTTCATTTCCAAACGGAAGTATTTGATAAAATTTTCGTATTGAAACATATTTCTTGCAAATATAAAGATTTTGTTCCGCAGTACCGGGATGAGAAATTTTGTGATTCAATTGTGGCGTTTAGTTTTTACCTCAGCGGTTTTTAAAGCTTAAATTTCATTGAATGAATATTTGGTCGCCTCTCTTCCTTTCAAAGCAGTCGCTGTTATAAAAGTTTCGTTAATATACGTATCTTTTAAACATAATAATTTTCCTCCGCAGTCTCGGGATGAGTAATTTCGCGAATCAATTGTCGTGTAAGTTTTTCTTCCAAGTGCTTTTTTAAAGGCTCTTTATTATCAAATGAAAATTTGTTCCTTTCTTTACCTTTCAAAACGGTCGTTTTTTGAAAATGGTATCATATATACGTATTTCTTGCAAGCATAAAGTTTTCCAGCCGCAGTCCCGGGATGAGAAATTTAGTGATTCAAGCGACTCGTTTAGTTGTTCACCCGAGGGTTTTTTTGAAAGCCTGTTAGTTTGAATTGTAAATTTGTTTGACTCCTTTCATTTTCAAAAGGCAGTTATTGGAAAAATTTCCGCATTCAAACGTATTTCTTGCAAACATAAAATTTTTTATCCGTAGTACCGGGTTGAGAAATTTTGTGATTCAATTGTTGCGTTTAGTTTGTGCCTCAGCGGTTTTTTAAAGCTTAAAATTAATTGAATGAATATTTGGTCGCCGCTCTTCCTTTGAAAGCATTAGCTGTTACGAAAGTTTCGTTAATATACGTACTTATTAAACATAATAATTTTCCTCCGCAGTCCCGGGATGAGAAATTTCGCGAATCAATTTGCGTGTAAGATTTTCTTCCAAGTGCTTTTTTAAAGGCTCTTTACTCATCAAAAGAAAATTTGTTCCTTTCTTTACCTTTCAAATCGGTCGTTTTTGAGAAAATGGTATCATTTATACGTATTTCTTGCAAGCATAATGTTTTCCAGCCGCAGTCCCGGGATGAGAAATTTCGTGATTCAAGCGACTCGTTTCGTTGTTCCCCCGAGGGTTTTTTTGAAAGCCTGTTAGTTTTATTTGGTAATTTGTGTGACTCTTTTCCGTTCCAAACGGCAGTAATTGAGAAAATTTGCGTATTCATAAGTATTTCTTGCAAACAAAATTTTTCATCCACAGTACCGGGATGAGAAATTTTGGGATTTAATTGTTGCGTTTAGTTTTTACCTCAGCGGTTTTTTAAAGCTTAAAATTCATTGAATAAATATTTGGTCGCCTCTCTTTCTTTCAAAGCAATCGCTGTTATAAAAGTTTCGTTAATATACGAATTTTTTAAACATTATAATTTTCCTCCGCAGTCCTGGGATGAGAAAAATTTCGCGAATCAATTGTCGTGTAAGTTTTTCTTCCAAGTGCTTTTTTAAAAGCTCTTCATTTAGGAAATGAAAATTTGTTCCTTTCTTTACCTTTCAAAACGGTCATTTTTTGAAAATGGTATCATTTATACGTATCTCTTGCAAGCATAACGTTTTCAAGCCGCAGTCCCGGGATGAGAAATTTCGTGATTCAAGCGACTCGTTTCGTTGTTCCCCCGAGGGTTTTTTTGAAAGCGTGTTAGTTTTAATTGTAAATTTGTGTGACTCTTTTCATTTCCAAACGGCAGTTATTGAGAAAATTTTCGTATTCATACGTATTTCTTGCTAACAAAATTTTTCATTCGCAGTACCGGGATGAGAAATTTTGAGATTCAATTGTGGCGTTTGGTTTTTACCTCAGCGGTTTTTTAAAGCTTAAAATTCATTGAATGAATATTTGGTCGCCTCTCTTCCTTTCAAAGCAGTCGCTGTTATAAAAGTTTCGTTAATATACGAATTTTTTAAACATTATAATTTTCCTCCGCAGTCCCGGGATGAGAAATTTCGCGAATCAATTGTCGTGTAAGTTTTTCTTCCAAGTGCTTTTTTAAAAGCTCTTCATTTATGAAATGAAAATTTGTTCCTTTCCTTACTCTTCAAAACCGTCGTTTTTGATAAAAAGGTATCATTTATACGTATTTCTTGCAGGAATAACGTTTTCCAGCCGCAGTCCTGGGATGAGAAATTTCGTGATTCAAGCGACTCGTTTATTTGTTCCACCGAGGGTTTTTTTGAAAGCCTGTTAGTTTTAATTGTAAATTTGTTTGACTCTTTTCATTTCCAAAAGGAAGTTATTGAGAAAATTTTCGTATTGAGACGTATTTCTTGCAAACATAAAATTTTTCATCCGCAGTACCGGGATGAGAAATTTTGTGATTCAATCGTGGCGTTTAGTTTTTACCTCAGCGGTTTTTTAAAGCTTAAAATTCATTGAATGAATATTTGGTCGCCTCTCTTCCTTTAAAGGCAGTCACTGTTATGAAAGTTTCGTTAATATACTTATTTTTTAAACATAATAATTTTCCTCCCCAGTCCCGGGTTGAAAAATTTCGCGAATCGATTGTTCTCTAAATTTTTCTTCCAAGTGCTTTTTTAAAAGTTTTTCATTCATCAAATGAAAATTTGATCTTTCTTTACCTTTCAAAACGGTCATTTTTTGAAAATGGTATCATTTATACGTATCTCTTGCAAGCATAACGTTTTCTAGCCGGTCCCGGTATAAGAAATTTCGTGATTCAAGGACTCGTTTAGTTGTTCCCCCGAGTGTTTTTATGAAAGCCTGTTAGTTTTAATTGTAAATTTGTGTTTTTCTTTCCTTTCCAAACGGCAGTTATGGCGAAAACTTTCGTATTCTAACATATTTCTTGCAAACATAAAATTTTTCATCCGAAGTCCCGGGTTGAGAAATTTTGTGATTCAATTCAGGCGTTTAGTTTTTACCTCAGCGGTTTTTTTTAAACTTAAAATTCATTGAATGAATATTTGGTCGCCTCTCTTCCTTTCAAAGCAGTCGCTGTTACGAAAGTTTCGTTAATATACGTACTTATTTAACATAATAATTTTTATTCGCAGTCCCGGGATGAAAAATTTCGCGAATCAATTGTCGTGTAAGTTTTTCTTCCAAGTGCTTTTTTAAAAACTATTCATTCATCAAATGAAAATTTGTTCCTTTCCTTACTCTTCAAAACGGTCGTTTTTTTGAAAATGGTATCATTTATACGTATTTCTTGCAAGCATAACGTTTTCAAGCCGCAGTCCCGGGATGAGAAATTTCGTGATTCAAGCGACTCGTTTCGTTGTTCCCCCGAGGGTTTTTTTGAAAGCGTGTTAGTTTTAATTGTAAATTTGTGTGACTCTTTTCATTTCCAAACGGCAGTTATTGAGAAAATTTTCGTAATCATACGTATTTCTTGCTAACAAAATTTTTCATTCGCAGTACCGGGATGAGAAATTTTGAGATTCAATTGTGGCGTTTAGTTTTTACCTCAGCGGTTTTTTAAAGCTTAAAATTCATTGAATGAATATTTGGTCGCCTCTGTTCCTTTCAAAGCAGTCGCTGTTATAAAAGTTTCGTTAATATACGAATTTTTTAAACATTATAATTTTCCTCCGCAGTCCCGGGATGAGAAATTTCGCGAATCAATTGTCGTGTAAGTTTTTCTTCCAAGTGCTTTTTTAAAAGCTCTTCATTTATGAAATGAAAATTTGTTCCTTTCCTTATTCTTCGAAACCGTCGTTTTTGAGAAAAAGGTATCATTTATACGTATTTCTTGCAGGAATAACGTTTTCCAGCCGCAGTCCTGGGATGAGAAATTTCGTGATTCAAGCCACTCGTTTATTTGTTCCACCGAGGGTTTTTTTGAAAGCCTGTGAGTTTTAATTGTAAATTTGTTTGACTCTTTTCATTTCCAAAAGGAAGTTATTGAGAAAATTTTCGTATTGAGACGTATTTCTTGCAAACATAAAATTTTTCATCCGCAGTACCGGGATGAGAAATTTTGTGATTCAATCGTGGCGTTTAGTTTTTACCTTAGCGGTTTTTTAAAGCTTAAAATTCTTTGAATGAATATTTTGTCGCCTCTCTTCCTTTAAAGGCAGTCGCTGTTATAAAAGTTTCGTTAATATACTTATTTTTAAACATAATAATTTTCCTCCGCAGTCCTGGGATGAAAAATTTCGCGAATCAATTCTTGTCTAAATTTTTCTTCCAAGTGCTTTTTTAAAAGCTTTTTATTCATCAAATGGAAATTAGTTCTTTCTTAACCATTCAAAACGGTCGTTTTTGAGAAAATGGTATCATTTATACGTATTTTTTGCAAGCATAAAGTCTTCCAGCCGCAGTCCGGGGATGAGAAATTTCGTGATTCAAGCGACTCGTTTAGTTGTTCCTCCGAGGGTTTTTTATAAAGACTGTTAGTTTCAATTGTAAAATTGTGTTACTCTTTTCATTGCCAAACGGCAGTTATTGGGAAAACGTTCGTATCCAAACGTATTTCTTGCAAACATAAAATTTTTCATCCGCAGTACCGGGATGAGAAATTTTGTGATTCAATTGTGGCGTTTAGTTTTTACCTCAGCGGTTTTTTAAAGCTTTAAATTCATTGAATGAATATTTGGTTGCCTCTCTTCCTTTTAAAGCAGTCGCTGTTATGAAAGTTTCGTTAATAAACGTACTTTTTAAACATAATAATTTTCCTCCCTAGTCCCGGGATGAGAAATTTCGTGAATCAATTTTCGTAAAGTTTTTCTTCCAAGTGCATTTCTAAAAGCTTTTCATTCATCAAATGAAAATTTGTTCTTTCTTTACCATTCAAAACGGTCGTATTTCAGAAAATGGTATCATTTATACGTACTTCTTGCAAGCATAACGTTTTCTAGCCGCAGTCCCGGTATAAGAAATTTCGTGATCCAAGCGACTCGTTTAATTGTTCCCCCGAGGGTTTTTTTGAAAGCCTTTTTGTTTTAATTGGAAATTTGTGTTTTCCTTTTATTTCCAAACGGCAGTTATTGAGAAAATTTTCGTATTCATACGTATTTCTTGTAAATATAAAATTTTTCATCCACAGTACCGGGATGAGAAATTTTGTGATTTAATTGTTGCGTTTAGTTTTTACCTCAGCGGTTTTTTAAAGCTTAAAATTCATTGAATGAATATTTGGTCGCCTCTCTTTCCTTTAAAGCAATCGCTGTTATAAAAGTTTCGTTAATATACGAATTTTTTAAACATAATAATTTTCCTCCGCAGTACCGGGATGAGAAATTTCGCGAATCAATTTGCGTGTAAGATTTTCTTCCAAGTGCTTTTTTAAAGGCTCTTTACTCATCAAAAGAAAATTTGTTCCTTTCTTTACCTTTCAAATCGGTCGTTTTTGAGAAAATGGTATCATTTATACGTATTTCTTGCAAGCATAACGTTTTCCAGCCGCAGTCCCGGGATGAGAAATTTCGTGATTCAAGCGACTCGTTTCGTTGTTCCGCCGAGGGTTTTTTTGAAAGCCTGTTAGTTTTAATTGTAAATTTGTGTGACTCTTTTCATTTCCAAACGGCAGTTATTAAGAAAATTTTCGTATTTAAACGTATTTCCTGCAAACATAAAATTTTTCATCCGCAGTACCGGGATGAGATATTTTGTGATTCAATTGTGGCGTTTAGTTTTTACCTCAGCGGTTTTTTAAAGCTTAAAATTCATTGAATGAATATTTGGTCGCCTCTCTTCCTTTAAAAGCAGTCACTGTTATGAAAGTTTCGTTAATATACTTATTTTTTAAACATAATAATTTTCCTCCCCAGTCCCGGTTTGAAAAATTTCGCGAATCAATTGTTCTCTAAATTTTTCTTCAAAGTGCTTTTTTAAAAGTTTTTCATTCATCAAATGAAAATTTGATCTTTCTTTACCATTCAAAACAGTCGTTTTTGAAAAAATGGTATCACTTATACGTATTTCTTGCAAGCATAACGTTTTCAAGCCGCAGTCCCGGGATGAGAAATTTCGTGATTCAAGCGACTCGTTTCGTTGTTCCCCCGAGGGTTTTTTTGAAAGCCTGTTAGTTTTAATTGTAAATTTGTGTGACTCTTTTCATTTCCAAACGGCAGTTATTGAGAAAATTTTCGTAATCATACGTATTTCTTGCTAACAAAATTTTTCATTCGCAGTACCGGGATGAGAAATTTTGAGATTCAATTGTGGCGTTTAGTTTTTACCTCAGCGGTTTTTTAAAGCTTAAAATTCATTGAATGAATATTTGGTCGCCTCTGTTCCTTTCAAAGCAGTCGCTGTTATAAAAGTTTCGTTAATATACGAATTTTTTAAACATTATAATTTTCCTCCGCAGTCCCGGGATGAGAAATTTCGCGAATCAATTGTCGTGTAAGTTTTTCTTCCAAGTGCTTTTTTAAAAGCTCTTCATTTATGAAATGAAAATTTGTTCCTTTCCTTATTCTTCGAAACCGTCGTTTTTGAGAAAAAGGTATCATTTATACGTATTTCTTGCAGGAATAACGTTTTCCAGCCGCAGTCCTGGGATGAGAAATTTCGTGATTCAAGCCACTCGTTTATTTGTTCCACCGAGGGTTTTTTTGAAAGCCTGTGAGTTTTAATTGTAAATTTGTTTGACTCTTTTCATTTCCAAAAGGAAGTTATTGAGAAAATTTTCGTATTGAGACGTATTTCTTGCAAACATAAAATTTTTCATCCGCAGTACCGGGATGAGAAATTTTGTGATTCAATCGTGGCGTTTAGTTTTTACCTTAGCGGTTTTTTAAAGCTTAAAATTCTTTGAATGAATATTTGGTCGCCTCTCTTCCTTTAAAGGCAGTCGCTGTTATAAAAGTTTCGTTAATATACTTATTTTTAAACATAATAATTTTCCTCCGCAGTCCTGGGATGAAAAATTTCGCGAATCAATTCTTGTCTAAATTTTTCTTCCAAGTGCTTTTTTAAAAGCTTTTTATTCATCAAATGGAAATTAGTTCTTTCTTAACCATTCAAAACGGTCGTTTTTGAGAAAATGGTATCATTTATACGTATTTTTTGCAAGCATAAAGTCTTCCAGCCGCAGTCCGGGGATGAGAAATTTCGTGATTCAAGCGACTCGTTTAGTTGTTCCTCCGAGGGTTTTTTATAAAGACTGTTAGTTTCAATTGTAAAATTGTGTTACTCTTTTCATTGCCAAACGGCAGTTATTGGGAAAACGTTCGTATCCAAACGTATTTCTTGCAAACATAAAATTTTTCATCCGCAGTACCGGGATGAGAAATTTTGTGATTCAATTGTGGCGTTTAGTTTTTACCTCAGCGGTTTTTTAAAGCTTTAAATTCATTGAATGAATATTTGGTTGCCTCCCTTCCTTTTAAAGCAGTCGCTGTTATGAAAGTTTCGTTAATATACGTACTTTTTAAACATAATAATTTTCCTCCCTAGTCCCGGGATGAGAAATTTCGTGAATCAATTTTCGTAAAGTTTTTCTTCCAAGTGCATTTCTAAAAGCTTTTCATTCATCAAATGAAAATTTGTTCTTTCTTTACCATTCAAAACGGTCGTATTTCAGAAAATGGTATCATTTATACGTACTTCTTGCAAGCATAACGTTTTCTAGCCGCAGTCCCGGTATAAGAAATTTCGTGATCCAAGCGACTCGTTTAATTGTTCCCCCGAGGGTTTTTTTGAAAGCCTTTTTGTTTTAATTGGAAATTTGTGTTTTCCTTTTATTTCCAAACGGCAGTTATTGAGAAAATTTTCGTATTCATACGTATTTCTTGTAAATATAAAATTTTTCATCCACAGTACCGGGATGAGAAATTTTGTAATTTAATTGTTGCGTTTAGTTTTTACCTCAGCGGTTTTTTAAAGCTTAAAATTCATTGAATGAATATTTGGTCGCCTCTCTTTCCTTTAAAGCAATCGCTGTTATAAAAGTTTCGTTAATATACGAATTTTTTAAACATTATAGTTTTCCTCCGCAGTCCCGGGATGAGAAAAATTTCGCGAATCAATTGTCGTGTAAGTTTTTCTTCCAAGTGCTTTTTTAAAAGCTCTTCATTAAGGAAATGAAAATTTGTTCCTTTCTTTACCTTTCAAAACGATCATTTTTTGAAAATGGTATCATTTATACGTGTCTCTTGCAAGCATAACGTTTTCTAGCCGGTCCCGGTATAAGAAATTTCGTGATTCAAGGACTCGTTTAGTTGTTCCCCCGAGGGTTTTTTTGAAAGCCTGTTAGTTTTAATTGTAAATTTGTGTTTTTATTTCCTTTCCAAACGGCAGTTATGGCGAAAACTTTCGTATTCTAACATATATCTTGCAAACATAAAATTTTTCATCCGAAGTCCCGGGATGAGAAATTTTGTGATTCAATTCAGGCGTTTAGTTTTTACCTCAGCGGTTTTTTTGAAACTTAAAATTCATTGAATGAATATTTGGTCGCCTCTCTTCCTTTCAAAGCAGTCGCTGTTACGAAAGTTTCGTTAATATACGTGTTTATTAAACATAATAATTTTTATTCGCAGTCCCGGGATGAAAAATTTCGCGAATCAATTGTCGTGTAAGTTTTTCTTCCAAGTGCTTTTTTAAAAACTATTCATTCATCAAATGAAAATTTGTTCCTTTCCTTACTCTTCAAAACGGTCGTTTTTTTGAAAATGGTATCATTTATACGTATTTCTTGCAAGCATAACGTTTTCAAGCCGCAGTCCCGGGATGAGAAATTTCGTGATTCAAGCGACTCGTTTCGTTGTTCCCCCGAGGGTTTTTTTGAAAGCGTGTTAGTTTTAATTGTAAATTTGTGTGACTCTTTTCATTTCCAAACGGAAGTATTTGAGAAAATTTTCGTATTGAAACATTTCTTGCAAATATAAAGATTTTGTTCCGCAGTACCGGGATGAGAAATTTTGTGATTCAATTGTGGCGTTTAGTTTTTACCTTTGCGGTTTTTAAAGCTTAAACTTCATTGAATGAATATTTGGTCGCCTCTCTTTCTTTCAAAGCAGTTGCTGTTATAAAAGTTTCGTTAATATACGTATCTTTTAAACATAATAATTTTCCTCCGCAGTCTCGGGATGAGTAATTTCGCGAATCAATTGTCGTGTAAGTTTTTCTTCCAAGTGCTTTTTTAAAGGCTCTTTATTATCAAATGAAAATTTGTTCCTTTCTTTACCTTTCAAAACGGTCGTTTTTTGAAAATGGTATCATATATACGTATTTCTTGCAAGCATAAAGTTTTCCAGCCGCAGTCCCGGGATGAGAAATTTCGTGATTCAAGCGACTCGTTTAGTTGTTCCTCCGAGGATTTTTTATAAAGACTGTTAGTTTTAATTGTAAAATTGTGTTACTCTTTTCATTTCCAAACGGCAGTTATTTGGAAAACGTTCGTATTCAAACGTTTTTCTTGCAAACATAAAATTTTTCATCCGCAGTACCGGGATGAGAAATTTTGTGATTCAATTGTGGCGTTTAGTTTTTACCTCAGCGGTTTTTTAAAGCTTAAAATTAATTGAATGAATATTTGGTCGCCTCTCTTCCTTTCAAAGCATTAGCTGTTACGAAAGTTTCGTTAATATACGTACTTTTTAAACAATAATTTTCCTCCGCAGTCCCGGGATGAGAAATTTCGCGAATCAATTTGCGTGTAAGATTTTCTTCCAAGTGCTTTTTTAAAGGCTCTTTACTCATCAAAAGAAAATTTGTTCCTTTCTTTACCTTTCAAATCGGTCGTTTTTGAGAAAATGGTATCATTTATACGTATTTCTTGCAAGCATAACGTTTTCCAGCCGCAGTCCCGGGATGAGAAATTTCGTGATTTAAGCGACTCGTTTCGTTGTTCACCCGAGGGTTTTTTTGAAAGCCTGTTAGTTTTAATTGTAAATTTGTGTGACTCTTTTCATTTCCAAACGGCAGTTATTGAGAAAATTTTCGTATTCATACGTATTTCTTGCAAACAAAATATTTCATTCGCAATACCGGGATGAGAAATTTTGAGATTCAATTGTGGCGTTTAGTTTTTACCTCAGCGGTTTTTTAAAGCTTAAAATAAATTGAATGAATATTTGGTCGCCTCTCTTCCTTTCAAAGCAGTCGCTGTTATAAAAGTTTCGTTAATATACGAATTTTTTAAACATTATAATTTTCCTCCGCAGTTCCGGGATGAGAAATTTCGCGAATCAATTGTCGTATAAGTTTTTCTTCCAAGTGCTTTTTTAAAAGCTCTTCATTTATGAAATGAAAATTTGTTCCTTTCTTTACCTTTCAAAACCGTCGTTTTTGAGAAAATGGTATCATTAATACATATTTCTTGCAGGAATAACGTTTTCCAGCCGCAGTCCCGGGAAGAGAAATTTCGTGATTCAAGCCACTCGTTTATTTGTTCCACCGAGGGTTTTTTTGAAAGCCTGTTAGTTTTAATTGTAAATTGGTTTGACTCTTTTCATTTCCAAACGGCAGTTATTAAGAAAATTTTCGTATTTAAACGTTTTTCCCGAAAACATAAAATTTTTCATCCGCAGTACCGGGATGAGATATTTTGTGATTCAATTGTGGCGTTTAGTTTTTACCTCAGCGGTTTTTTAAAGCTTAAAATTCATTAAATCAATATTTGGTCGCCTCTCTTCCTTTAAAGGCAGTCACTGTTATGAAAGTTTCGTTTATATACTTATTTTTTAAACATAATAATTTTCCTCCCCAGTCCCGGGTTGAAAAACTTCGCGAATCAATTGTTCTCTAAATTTTTCTTCCAAGTGCTTTTTTAAAAGTTTTTCATTCATCAAATGAAAATTTGATCTTTCTTTACCTTTCAAAACAGTCGTTTTTGAGAAAATGGTATCACTTATACGTATTTCTTGCAAGCATAACGTTTTCAAGCTGCAGTCCCGGGATGAGAAATTTCGTGATTCAAGCGACTCGTTTCGTTGTTCCCCCGAGGGTTTTTTTGAAAGCCTGTTAGTTTTAATTGGTAATTTGTGTGACTCTTTTCCGTTCCAAACGGCAGTAATTGAGAAAATTTGCGTATTCATACGTATTTCTTGCAAACAAAATTTTTCATCCACAGTACCGGGATGAGAAATTTTGTGATTTAATTGTTGCGTTTAGTTTTTACCTCAGCGGTTTTTTAAAGCTTAAAATTCATTGAATTAATATTTGGTCGCCTCTCTTTCTTTCAAAGCAATCGCTGTTATAAAAGTTTCGTTAATATACGAATTTTTTAAACATTATAATTTTACTCCGCAGTCCCGGGATGAGAAAAATTTCGCGAATCAATTGTCGTGTAAGTTTTTCTTCCAAGTGCTTTTTTAAAAGCTCTTCATTAAGGAAATGAAAATTTGTTCCTTTCTTTACCTTTCAAAACGATCATTTTTTGAAAATGGTATCATTTATACGTATCTCTTGCAAGCATAACGTTTTCTAGCCGGTCCCGGTATAAGAAATTTCGTGATTCAAGGACTCGTTTAGTTGTTCCCCCGAGGGTTTTTTTGAAAGCCTGTTAGTTTTAATTGTAAATTTGTGTTTTTCTTTCCTTTCCAAACGGCAGTTATGGCGAAAACTTTCGTATTCTAACATATATCTTGCAAACATAAAATTTTTCATCCGAAGTCCCGGGATGAGAAATTTTGTGATTCAATTCAGGCGTTTAGTTTTTACCTCAGCGGTTTTTTTGAAACTTAAAATTCATTGAATGAATATTTGGTCGCCTCTCTTCCTTTCAAAGCAGTCGCTGTTACGAAAGTTTCGTTAATATACGTACTTATTAAACATAATAATTTTTATTCGCAGTCCCGGGATGAAAAATTTCGCGAATCAATTGTCGTGTAAGTTTTTCTTCCAAGTGCTTTTTTAAAAACTATTCATTCATCAAATGAAAATTTGTTCCTTTCCTTACTCTTCAAAACGGTCGTTTTTTTGAAAATGGTATCATTTATACGTATTTCTTGCAAGCATAACGTTTTCAAGCCGCAGTCCCGGGATGAGAAATTTCGTGATTCAAGCGACTCGTTTCGTTGTTCCCCCGAGGGTTTTTTTGAAAGCGTGTTAGTTTTAATTGTAAATTTGTGTGACTCTTTTCATTTCCAAACGGAAGTATTTGAGAAAATTTTCGTATTGAAACATATTTCTTGCAAATATAAAGATTTTGTTCCGCAGTACCGGGATGAGAAATTTTGTGATTCAATTGTGGCGTTTAGTTTTTACCTTTGCGGTTTTTAAAGCTTAAACTTCATTGAATGAATATTTGGTCGCCTCTCTTTCTTTCAAAGCAGTCGCTGTTATAAAAGTTTCGTTAATATACGTATCTTTTAAACATAATAATTTTCCTCCGCAGTCTCGGGATGAGTAATTTCGCGAATCAATTGTCGTGTAAGTTTTTCTTCCAAGTGCTTTTTTAAAGGCTCTTTATTATCAAATGAAAATTTGTTCCTTTCTTTACCTTTCAAAACGGTCGTTTTTTGAAAATGGTATCATATATACGTATTTCTTGCAAGCATAAAGTTTTCCAGCCGCAGTCCCGGGATGAGAAATTTCGTGATTCAAGCGACTCGTTTAGTTGTTCCTCCGAGGATTTTTTATAAAGACTGTTAGTTTTAATTGTAAAATTGTGTTACTCTTTTCATTTCCAAACGGCAGTTATTTGGAAAACGTTCGTATTCAAACGTTTTTCTTGCAAACATAAAATTTTTCATCCGCAGTACCGGGATGAGAAATTTTGTGATTCAATTGTGGCGTTTAGTTTTTACCTCAGCGGTTTTTTAAAGCTTAAAATTAATTGAATGAATATTTGGTCGCCTCTCTTCCTTTCAAAGCATTAGCTGTTACGAAAGTTTCGTTAATATACGTACTTTTTAAACAATAATTTTCCTCCGCAGTCCCGGGATGAGAAATTTCGCGAATCAATTTGCGTGTAAGATTTTCTTCCAAGTGCTTTTTTAAAGGCTCTTTACTCATCAAAAGAAAATTTGTTCCTTTCTTTACCTTTCAAATCGGTCGTTTTTGAGAAAATGGTATCATTTATACGTATTTCTTGCAAGCATAACGTTTTCCAGCCGCAGTCCCGGGATGAGAAATTTCGTGATTTAAGCGACTCGTTTCGTTGTTCACCCGAGGGTTTTTTTGAAAGCCTGTTAGTTTTAATTGTAAATTTGTGTGACTCTTTTCATTTCCAAACGGCAGTTATTGAGAAAATTTTCGTATTCATACGTATTTCTTGCAAACAAAATATTTCATTCGCAGTACCGGGATGAGAAATTTTGAGATTCAATTGTGGCGTTTAGTTTTTACCTCAGCGGTTTTTTAAAGCTTAAAATAAATTGAATGAATATTTGGTCGCCTCTCTTCCTTTCAAAGCA
This sequence comes from Hetaerina americana, assembly GCF_022747635.1. NCBI lineage: Eukaryota > Metazoa > Arthropoda > Insecta > Odonata > Calopterygidae > Hetaerina > Hetaerina americana. The sequence goes on along the minus strand of NW_027286936.1, from coordinate 160,934 downwards.
GTCGCTGTTATAAAAGTTTCGTTAATATACGAATTTTTTAAACATTATAATTTTCCTCCGCAGTTCCGGGATGAGAAATTTCGCGAATCAATTGTCGTATAAGTTTTTCTTCCAAGTGCTTTTTTAAAAGCTCTTCATTTATGAAATGAAAATTTGTTCCTTTCTTTACCTTTCAAAACCGTCGTTTTTGAGAAAATGGTATCATTAATACATATTTCTTGCAGGAATAACGTTTTCCAGCCGCAGTCCCGGGAAGAGAAATTTCGTGATTCAAGCCACTCGTTTATTTGTTCCACCGAGGGTTTTTTTGAAAGCCTGTTAGTTTTAATTGTAAATTGGTTTGACTCTTTTCATTTCCAAACGGCAGTTATTAAGAAAATTTTCGTATTTAAACGTTTTTTCCCGAAAACATAAAATTTTTCATCCGCAGTACCGGGATGAGAAATTTTGTGATTCAATTGTGGCGTTTAGTTTTTACCTCAGCGGTTTTTTAAAGCTTAAAATTCATTGAATGAATATTTGGTCGCCTCTCTTCCTTTAAAGGCAGTCGCTGTTATGAAAGTTTCGTTAATATACTTATTTTTTAAACATAATAATTTTCCTCCGCAGTCCCGGGATAAAAATTTCGCGAATCAATTGTTCTCTAAATTTTTCTTCCAAGTGCTTTTTTAAAGGTTTTTCATTCATCAAATGAAAATTTGTTCTTTCTTTACCATTCAAAACGGTCGTTTTTCAGAAAATGGTATCATTTATACGTATTTCTTGCAGGCATAACGTTTTCCAGCCGCAGTCCCGGGATGAGAAATTTCGTGATTCAAGCGACTCGTTTCGTTGTTCCCCCGAGGGTTTTTTTGAAAGCCTGTTAGTTTTAATTGTAAATTTGTGTTTTTCTTTCCTGTCCAAACGGCAGTTATGGGGAAAACTTTCGTATTCTAACATATTTCTTGCAAACATAAAATTTTTCATCCGAAGTCCCGGGATGAGAAATTTTGTGATTCAATTCAGGCGTTTAGTTTTTACCTCAGCGTTTTTTGGAAACTTAAAATTCATTGAATGAATATTTGGTCGCCTCTCTTCCTTTCAAAGCAGTCGCTGTTATAAAAGTTTCGTTAATATACGTATCTTTTAAACATAGTAATTTTCCTCCGCAGTCTCGGGATGAGTAATTTCGCGAATCAATTATCGTGTAAGTTTTTCTTCCAAGTGCTTTTTTAAAGGCTCTTTATTCATCAAATGAAAATTTGTTCCTTTCTTTACCTTTCAAAACGGTCGTTTTTGAGAAAATGGTATCATATATACGTATTTCCTGCAAGCATAACGTTTTCAGCCGCAGTCCCGGGATGAGAAATTTCGAGATTCAAGCGACTCGTTTCGTTGTTCACCCGAGGGTTTTTTTGAAAGCCTGTTAGTTTTAATTGTAAATTTGTGTGACTCTTTTCATTTCCAAACGGCAGTTATTAAGAAATTTTCGTATTTAAACGTATTTCCTGCAAACATAAAATTTTTCATCCGCAGTACCGGGATGAGATATTTTGTGATTCAATTGTGGCGTTTAGTTTTTACCTCAGCGGTTTTTTAAAGCTTAAAATTCATTAAATCAATATTTGGTCGCCTCTCTTCCTTTAAAGGCAGTCACTGTTATGAAAGTTTCGTTTATATACTTATTTTTTAAACATAATAATTTTCCTCCCCAGTCCCGGGTTGAAAAACTTCGCGAATCAATTGTTCTCTAAATTTTTCTTCCAAGTGCTTTTTTAAAAGTTTTTCATTCATCAAATGAAAATTTGATCTTTCTTTACCTTTCAAAACAGTCGTTTTTGAGAAAATGGTATCACTTATACGTATTTCTTGCAAGCATAACGTTTTCAAGCTGCAGTCCCGGGATGAGAAATTTCGTGATTCAAGCGACTCGTTTCGTTGTTCCCCCGAGGGTTTTTTTGAAAGCCTGTTAGTTTTAATTGGTAATTTGTGTGACTCTTTTCCGTTCCAAACGGCAGTAATTGAGAAAATTTGCGTATTCATACGTATTTCTTGCAAACAAAATTTTTCATCCACAGTACCGGGATGAGAAATTTTGTGATTTAATTGTTGCGTTTAGTTTTTACCTCAGCGGTTTTTTAAAGCTTAAAATTCATTGAATTAATATTTGGTCGCCTCTCTTTCTTTCAAAGCAATCGCTGTTATAAAAGTTTCGTTAATATACGAATTTTTTAAACATTATAATTTTACTCCGCAGTCCCGGGATGAGAAAAATTTCGCGAATCAATTGTCGTGTAAGTTTTTCTTCCAAGTGCTTTTTTTAAAAGCTCTTCATTAAGGAAATGAAAATTTGTTCCTTTCTTTACCTTTCAAAACGATCATTTTTTGAAAATGGTATCATTTATACGTATCTCTTGCAAGCATAACGTTTTCTAGCCGGTCCCGGCATAAGAAATTTCGTGATTCAAGGACTCGTTTAGTTGTTCCCCCGAGGGTTTTTTTGAAAGCCTGTTAGTTTTAATTGTAAATTTGTGTTTTTCTTTCCTTTCCAAACGGCAGTTATGGCGAAAACTTTCGTATTCTAACATATATCTTGCAAACATAAAATTTTTCATCCGAAGTCCCGGGATGAGAAATTTTGTGATTCAATTCAGGCGTTTAGTTTTTACCTCAGCGGTTTTTTTGAAACTTAAAATTCATTGAATGAATATTTGGTCGCCTCTCTTCCTTTCAAAGCAGTCGCTGTTACGAAAGTTTCGTTAATATACGTACTTATTAAACATAATAATTTTTATTCGCAGTCCCGGGATGAAAAATTTCGCGAATCAATTGTCGTGTAAGTTTTTCTTCCAAGTGCTTTTTTAAAAACTATTCATTCATCAAATGAAAATTTGTTCCTTTCCTTACTCTTCGAAACGGTCGTTTTTTTGAAAATGGTATCATTTATACGTATTTCTTGCAAGCATAACGTTTTCAAGCCGCAGTCCCGGGATGAGAAATTTCGTGATTCAAGCGACTCGTTTCGTTGTTCCCCCGAGGGTTTTTTTGAAAGCGTGTTAGTTTTAATTGTAAATTTGTGTGACTCTTTTCATTTCCAAACGGAAGTATTTGAGAAAATTTTCGTATTGAAACATATTTCTTGCAAATATAAAGATTTTGTTCCGCAGTACCGGGATGAGAAATTTTGTGATTCAATTGTGGCGTTTAGTTTTTACCTTTGCGGTTTTTAAAGCTTAAACTTCATTGAATGAATATTTGGTCGCCTCTCTTTCTTTCAAAGCAGTCGCTGTTATAAAAGTTTCGTTAATATACGTATCTTTTAAACATAATAATTTTCCTCCGCAGTCTCGGGATGAGTAATTTCGCGAATCAATTGTCGTGTAAGTTTTTCTTCCAAGTGCTTTTTTAAAGGCTCTTTATTATCAAATGAAAATTTGTTCCTTTCTTTACCTTTCAAAACGGTCGTTTTTTGAAAATGGTATCATATATACGTATTTCTTGCAAGCATAAAGTTTTCCAGCCGCAGTCCCGGGATGAGAAATTTCGTGATTCAAGCGACTCGTTTAGTTGTTCCTCCGAGGATTTTTTATAAAGACTGTTAGTTTTAATTGTAAAATTGTTTTACTCTTTTCATTTCCAAACGGCAGTTATTTGGAAAACGTTCGTATTCAAACGTTTTTCTTGCAAACATAAAATTTTTCATCCGCAGTACCGGGATGAGAAATTTTGTGATTCAATTGTGGCGTTTAGTTTTTACCTCAGCGGTTTTTTAAAGCTTAAAATTAATTGAATGAATATTTGGTCGCCTCTCTTCCTTTCAAAGCATTAGCTGTTACGAAAGTTTCGTTAATATACGTACTTTTTAAACAATAATTTTCCTCCGCAGTCCCGGGATGAGAAATTTCGCGAATCAATTTGCGTGTAAGATTTTCTTCCAAGTGCTTTTTTAAAGGCTCTTTACTCATCAAAAGAAAATTTGTTCCTTTCTTTACCTTTCAAATCGGTCGTTTTTGAGAATATGGTATCATTTATACGTATTTCTTGCAAGCATAACGTTTTCCAGCCGCAGTCCCGGGATGAGAAATTTCGTGATTTAAGCGACTCGTTTCGTTGTTCACCCGAGGGTTTTTTTGAAAGCCTGTTAGTTTTAATTGTAAATTTGTGTGACTCTTTTCATTTCCAAACGGCAGTTATTGAGAAAATTTTCGTATTCATACGTATTTCTTGCAAACAAAATATTTCATTCGCAGTACCGGGATGAGAAATTTTGAGATTCAATTGTGGCGTTTAGTTTTTACCTCAGCGGTTTTTTAAAGCTTAAAATAAATTGAATGAATATTTGGTCGCCTCTCTTCCTTTCAAAGCAGTCGCTGTTATAAAAGTTTCGTTAAAATACGAATTTTTTAAACATTATAATTTTCCTCCGCAGTCCCGGGATGAGAAATTTCGCGAATCAATTGTCGTATAAGTTTTTCTTCCAAGTGCTTTTTTAAAAGCTCTTCATTTATGAAATGAAAATTTGTTCCTTTCTTTACCTTTCAAAACCGTCGTTTTTGAGAAAATGGTATCATTAATACATATTTCTTGCAGGAATAACGTTTTCCAGCCGCAGTCCCGGGAAGAGAAATTTCGTGATTCAAGCCACTCGTTTATTTGTTCCACCGAGGGTTTTTTTGAAAGCCTGTTAGTTTTAATTGTAAATTGGTTTGACTCTTTTCATTTCCAAACGGCAGTTATTAAGAAAATTTTCGTATTTAAACGTTTTTCCCGAAAACATAAAATTTTTCATCCGCAGTACCGGGATGAGAAATTTTGTGATTCAATTGTGGCGTTTAGTTTTTACCTCAGCGGTTTTTTAAAGCTTAAAATTCATTGAATGAATATTTGGTCGCCTCTCTTCCTTTAAAGGCAGTCGCTGTTATGAAAGTTTCGTTAATATACTTATTTTTTAAACATAATAATTTTCCTCCGCAGTCCCGGGATAAAAATTTCGCGAATCAATTGTTCTCTAAATTTTTCTTCCAAGTGCTTTTTTAAAGGTTTTTCATTCATCAAATGAAAATTTGTTCTTTCTTTACCATTCAAAACGGTCGTTTTTCAGAAAATGGTATCATTTATACGTATTTCTTGCAGGCATAACGTTTTCCAGCCGCAGTCCCGGGATGAGAAATTTCGTGATTCAAGCGACTCGTTTCGTTGTTCCCCCGAGGGTTTTTTTGAAAGCCTGTTAGTTTTAATTGTAAATTTGTGTTTTTCTTTCCTGTCCAAACGGCAGTTATGGGGAAAACTTTCGTATTCTAACATATTTCTTGCAAACATAAAATTTTTCATCCGAAGTCCCGGGATGAGAAATTTTGTGATTCAATTCAGGCGTTTAGTTTTTACCTCAGCGTTTTTTGGAAACTTAAAATTCATTGAATGAATATTTGGTCGCCTCTCTTCCTTTCAAAGCAGTCGCTGTTATAAAAGTTTCGTTAATATACGTATCTTTTAAACATAGTAATTTTCCTCCGCAGTCTCGGGATGAGTAATTTCGCGAATCAATTATCGTGTAAGTTTTTCTTCCAAGTGCTTTTTTAAAGGCTCTTTATTCATCAAATGAAAATTTGTTCCTTTCTTTACCTTTCAAAACGGTCGTTTTTGAGAAAATGGTATCATATATACGTATTTCCTGCAAGCATAACGTTTTCAGCCGCAGTCCCGGGATGAGAAATTTCGAGATTCAAGCGACTCGTTTCGTTGTTCACCCGAGGGTTTTTTTGAAAGCCTGTTAGTTTTAATTGTAAATTTGTGTGACTCTTTTCATTTCCAAACGGCAGTTATTAAGAAATTTTCGTATTTAAACGTATTTCCTGCAAACATAAAATTTTTCATCCGCAGTACCGGGATGAGATATTTTGTGATTCAATTGTGGCGTTTAGTTTTTACCTCAGCGGTTTTTTAAAGCTTAAAATTCATTAAATCAATATTTGGTCGCCTCTCTACCTTTAAAGGCAGTCACTGTTATGAAAGTTTCGTTTATATACTTATTTTTTAAACATAATAATTTTCCTCCCCAGTCCCGGGTTGAAAAACTTCGCGAATCAATTGTTCTCTAAATTTTTCTTCCAAGTGCTTTTTTAAAAGTTTTTCATTCATCAAATGAAAATTTGATCTTTCTTTACCTTTCAAAACAGTCGTTTTTGAGAAAATGGTATCACTTATACGTATTTCTTGCAAGCATAACGTTTTCAAGCTGCAGTCCCGGGATGAGAAATTTCGTGATTCAAGCGACTCGTTTCCTTGTTCCCCCGAGGGTTTTTTTGAAAGCCTGTTAGTTTTAATTGGTAATTTGTGTGACTCTTTTCCGTTCCAAACGGCAGTAATTGAGAAAATTTGCGTATTCATACGTATTTCTTGCAAACAAAATTTTTCATCCACAGTACCGGGATGAGAAATTTTGTGATTTAATTGTTGCGATTAGTTTTTACCTCAGCGGTTTTTTAAAGCTTAAAATTCATTGAATTAATATTTGGTCGCCTCTCTTTCTTTCAAAGCAATCGCTGTTATAAAAGTTTCGTTAATATACGAATTTTTTAAACATTATAATTTTACTCCGCAGTCCCGGGATGAGAAAAATTTCGCGAATCAATTGTCGTGTAAGTTTTTCTTCCAAGTGCTTTTTTAAAAGCTCTTCATTTAGGAAATGAAAATTTGTTCCTTTCTTTACCTTTCAAAACGGTCATTTTTTGAAAATGGTATCATTTATACGTATCTCTTGCAAGCATAACGTTTTCTAGCCGGTCCCGGTATAAGAAATTTCGTGATTCAAGGACTCGTTTAGTTGTTCCCCCGAGGGTTTTTTTGAAAGCCTGTTAGTTTTAATTGTAAATTTGTGTTTTTCTTTCCTTTCCAAACGGCAGTTATGGCGAAAACTTTCGTATTCTAACATATTTCTTGCAAACATAAAATTTTTCATCCGAAGTCCCGGGATGAGAAATTTTGTGATTCAATTCAGGCGTTTAGTTTTTACCTCAGCGGTTTTTTTGAAACTTAAAATTCATTGAATGAATATTTGGTGGCCTCTCTTCCTTTCAAAGCAGTCGCTGTTACGAAAGTTTCGTTAATATACGTACTTATTAAACATAATAATTTTTATTCGCAGTCCCGGGATGAAAAATTTCGCGAATCAATTGTCGTGTAAGTTTTTCTTCCAAGTGCTTTTTTAAAAACTATTCATTCATCAAATGAAAATTTGTTCCTTTCCTTACTCTTCAAAACGGTCGTTTTTTTGAAAATGGTTTCATTTATACGTATTTCTTGCAAGCATAACGTTTTCAAGCCGCAGTCCCGGGATGAGAAATTTCGTGATTCAAGCGACTCGTTTCGTTGTTCCCCCGAGGGTTTTTTTGAAAGCGTGTTAGTTTTAATTGTAAATTTGTGTGACTCTTTTCATTTACAAACGGCAGTTATTGAGAAAATTTTCGTATTCATACGTATTTCTTGCTAACAAAATTTTTCATTCGCAGTACCGGGATGAGACATTTTGAGATTCAATTGTGGCGTTTAGATTTTACCTCAGCGGTTTTTTAAAGCTAAAAATTCATTGAATGAATATTTGGTCGCCTCTCTTCCTTTCAAAGCAGTCGCTGTTATAAAAGTTTCGTTAATATACGAATTTTTTAAACATTATAATTTTCCTCCGCAGTCCCGGGATGAGAAATTTCGCGAATCAATTGTCGTGTAAGTTTTTCTTCCAAGTGCTTTTTCAAAAGCTCTTCATTTATGAAATGAAAATTTGTTCCTTTCCTTACTCTTCAAAACCGTCGTTTTTGAGAAAAAGGTATCATTTATACGTATTTCTTGCAGGAATAACGTTTTCCAGCCGCAGTCCTGGGATGAGAAATTTCGTGATTCAAGCCACTCGTTTATTTGTTCCACCGAGGGTTTTTTTGAAAGCCTGTTAGTTTTAATTGTAAATTTGTTTGACTCTTTTCATTTCCAAAAGGAAGTTATTGAGAAAATTTTTGTATTGAGACGTATTTCTTGCAAACATAAAATTTTTCATCCGCAGTACCGGGATGAGAAATTTTGTGATTCAATCGTGGCGTTTAGTTTTTACCTTAGCGGTTTTTTAAAGCTTAAAATTCTTTGAATGAATATTTTGTCGCCTCTCTTCCTTTCAAGACAGTCGCTGTTATAAAAGTTTCGTTAATATACTTATTTTTAAACATAATAATTTTCCTCCGCAGTCCCGGGATTAAAAATTTCGCGAATCAATTCTTGTCTATATTTTTCTTCCAAGTGCTTTTTTAAAAGCTTTTTATTCATCAAATGGAAATTAGTTCTTTCTTTATCATTCAAAACGGTCGTTTTTGAGAAAATGGTATCATTTATACGTATTTTTTGCAAGCATAAAGTTTTCCAGCCGCAGTCCGGGGATGAGAAATTTCGTGATTCAAGCGACTCGTTTAGTTGTTCCTCCGAGGGTTTTTTATAAAGACTATTAGTTTTAATTGTAAAATTGTGTTACTCTTTTCATTTCCAAACGGCAGTTATTGGGAAAACGTTCGTATTCAAACGTATTTCTTGCAAACATAAAATTTTTCATCCGCAGTACCGGGATGAGAAATTTTGTGATTCAATTGTGGCGTTTAGTTTTTACCTCAGCGGTTTTTTAAAGCTTAAAATTCATTGAATGAATATTTGGTTGCCTCCCTTCCTTTTAAAGCAGTCGCTGTTATGAAAGTTTCGTTAATATACGTACTTTTTAAACATAATAATTTTCCTCCGCAGTCCCGGGATGAGAAATTTCGTGAATCAATTTTCGTGTAAGTTTTTCTTCCAAGTGCTTTTCTAAAAGCTTTTCATTCATCAAATGAAAATTTGTTCTTTCTTTACCATTCAAAACGGTCGTATTTGAGAAAATGGTATCATTTATACGTACTTCTTGCAAGCATAACGTTTTCTAGCCGCAGTCCCGGTATAAGAAAGTTCGTGATTCAAGCGACTCGTTTAGTTGTTCCCCCGAGGGTTTTTTTGAAAGCCTTTTTGTTTTAATTGGAAATTTGTGTTTTCCTTTTATTTCCAAACGGCAGTTTTTGAGAACATTTTCGTATTCATACGTATTTCTTGTAAATATAAAATTTTTCATCCACAGTACCGGAATGAGAAATTTTGTGATTTAATTGTTGCGTTTAGTTTTTACCTCAGCGGTTTTTTAAAGCTTAAAATTCATTGAATGAATATTTGGTCGCCTCTCTTTCCTTTAAAGCAATCGCTGTTATAAAAGTTTCGTTAATATACGAATTTTTTAAACATTATAATTTTCCTCCGCAGTCCCGGGATGAGAAAAATTTCGCGAATCAATTGTCGTGTAAGTTTTTCTTCCAAGTGCTTTTTTAAAAGCTGTTCATTTAGGAAATGAAAATTTGTTCCTTTCTTTACCTTGCAAAACGGTCATTTTTTGAAAATGGTATCATTTATACCTATCTCTTGCAAGCATAACGTTTTCTAGCCGGTCCCGGTATAAGAAATTTCGTGATTCAAGGACTCGTTTAGTTGTTCCCCCGAGGGTTTTTTTGAAAGCCTGTTAGTTTTAATTGTAAATTTGTGTTTTTCTTTCCTTTCCAAACGGCAGTTATGGCGAAAACTTTCGTATTCTAACATATTTCTTGCAAACATAAAATTTTTCATCCGAAGTCCCGGGATGAGAAATTTTGTGATTCAATTCAGGCGTTTAGTTTTTACCTCAGCGGTTTTTTTAAAACTTAAAATTCATTGAATGAATATTTGGTCGCCTCTCTTCCTTTCAAAGCAGTCGCTGTTACGAAAGTTTCGTTAATATACGTACTTATTAAACATAATAATTTTTATTCGCAGTCCCGGGATGAAAAGTTTCGCGAATCAATTGTCGTGTAAGTTTTTCTTCCAAGTGCTTTTTTAAAAGCTCTTCATTTATAAAATGAAAATTTGTTCCTTTCTTTACCTTTCAAAACCGTCGTTTTTGAGAAAAAGGTATCATTTATACGTATTTCTTGCAGGAATAACGTTTTCCAGCCGCAGTCCAGGGATGAGAAATTTCGTGATTCAAGCCACTCGTTTATTTGTTCCACCGAGGGTTTTTTTGAAAGCCTGTTAGTTTTAATTGTAAATTTGTTTGACTCTTTTCATTTCCAAAAGGAAGTTATTGAGAAAATTTTCGTATTGAGACGTATTTCTTGCAAACATAAAATTTTTCATCCGCAGTACCGGGATGAGAAATTTTGTGATTCAATCGTGGCGTTTAGTTTTTACCTTAGCGGTTTTTTAAAGCTTAAAATTCTTTGAATGAATATTTTGTCGCCTCTCTTCCTTTAAAGGCAGTCGCTGTTATAAAAGTTTCGTTAATATACTTATTTTTAAACATAATAATTTTCCTCCGCAGTCCCGGGATGAAAAATTTCGCGAATCAATTCTTGTCTAAATTTTTCTTCCAAGTGCTTTTTTAAAAGCTTTTTATTCATCAAATGGAAATTAGTTCTTTCTTTACCATTCAAAACGGTCGTTTTTGAGAAAATGGTATCATTTATACCTATTTTTTGCAAGCATAAAGTTTTCCAGCCGCAGTCCGGGGATGAGAAATTTCGTGATTCAAGCGACTCGTTTAGTTGTTCCTCCGAGGATTTTTTATAAAGACTGTTAGTTTTATTGTAAAATTGTGTTACTCTTTTCATTTCCAAACGGCAGTTATTGGGAAAACGTTCGTATTCAAACGTATTTCTTGCAAACATAAAATTTTTCATCCGCAGTACCGGGATGAGAAATTTTGTGATTCAATTGTGGCGTTTAGTTTTTACCTCAGCGGTTTTTTAAAGCTTAAAATTCATTGAATGAATATTTGGTTGCCTCCCTTCCTTTTAAAGCAGTCGCTGTTATGAAAGTTTCGTTAATATACGTACTTTTAAAACATAATAATTTTCCTCCGCAGTCCCGGGATGAGAAATTTCGTGAATCAATTTTCGTGTAAGTTTTTCTTCCAAGTGCTTTTCTAAAAGCTTTTCATTCATCAAATGAAAATTTGTTCTTTCTTTACCATTCAAAACGGTCGTATTTGAGAAAACGGTATCATTTATACGTACTTCTTGCAAGCATAACGTTTTCTAGCCGCAGTCCCGGCATAAGAAATTTCGTGATTCAAGCGACTCGTTTCGTTGTTCCCCCGAGGGTTTTTTTGAAAGCGTGTTAGTTTTAATTGTAAATTTGTGTGACTCTTTTCATTTCCAAACGGCAGTTATTGAGAAAATTTTCGTATTCATACGTATTTCTTGCTAACAAAATTTTTCATTCGCAGTACCGGGATGAGACATTTTGAGATTCAATTGTGGCGTTTAGATTTTACCTCAGCGGTTTTTTAAAGCTTAAAATTCATTGAATGAATATTTGGTCGCCTCTCTTCCTTTCAAAGCAGTCGCTGATATAAAAGTTTCGTTAATATACGAATTTTTTAAACATTATAATTTTCCTCCGCAGTCCCGGGATGAGAAATTTCGCGAATCAATTGTCGTGTAAGTTTTTCTTCCAAGTGCTTTTTCAAAAGCTCTTCATTTATGAAATGAAAATTTGTTCCTTTCCTTACTCTTCAAAACCGTCGTTTTTGAGAAAAAGGTATCATTTATACGTATTTCTTGCAGGAATAACGTTTTCCAGCCGCAGTCCTGGGATGAGAAATTTCGTGATTCAAGCCACTCGTTTATTTGTTCCACCGAGGGTTTTTTTGAAAGCCTGTTAGTTTTAATTGTAAATTTGTTTGACTCTTTTCATTTCCAAAAGGAAGTTATTGAGAAAATTTTTGTATTGAGACGTATTTCTTGCAAACATAAAATTTTTCATCCGCAGTACCGGGATGAGAAATTTTGTGATTCAATCGTGGCGTTTAGTTTTTACCTTAGCGGTTTTTTAAAGCTTAAAATTCTTTGAATGAATATTTTGTCGCCTCTCTTCCTTTCAAGACAGTCGCTGTTATAAAAGTTTCGTTAATATACTTATTTTTAAACATAATAATTTTCCTCCGCAGTCCCGGGATTAAAAATTTCGCGAATCAATTCTTGTCTATATTTTTCTTCCAAGTGCTTTTTTAAAAGCTTTTTATTCATCAAATGGAAATTAGTTCTTTCTTTATCATTCAAAACGGTCGTTTTTGAGAAAATGGTATCATTTATACGTATTTTTTGCAAGCATAAAGTTTTCCAGCCGCAGTCCGGGGATGAGAAATTTCGTGATTCAAGCGACTCGTTTAGTTGTTCCTCCGAGGGTTTTTTATAAAGACTATTAGTTTTAATTGTAAAATTGTGTTACTCTTTTCATTTCCAAATGGCAGTTATTGGGAAAACGTTCGTATTCAAACGTATTTCTTGCAAACATAAAATTTTTCATCCGCAGTACCGGGATGAGAAATTTTGTGATTCAATTGTGGCGTTTAGTTTTTACCTCAGCGGTTTTTTAAAGCTTAAAATTCATTGAATGAATATTTGGTTGCCTCCCTTCCTTTTAAAGCAGTCGCTGTTATGAAAGTTTCGTTAATATACGTACTTTTTAAACATAATAATTTTCCTCCGCAGTCCCGGGATGAGAAATTTCGTGAATCAATTTTCGTGTAAGTTTTTCTTCCAAGTGCTTTTCTAAAAGCTTTTCATTCATCAAATGAAAATTTGTTCTTTCTTTACCATTCAAAACGGTCGTATTTGAGAAAATGGTATCATTTATACGTACTTCTTGCAAGCATAACGTTTTCTAGCCGCAGTCCCGGTATAAGAAAGTTCGTGATTCATGCGACTCGTTTAGTTGTTCCCCCGAGGGTTTTTTTGAAAGCCTTTTTGTTTTAATTGGAAATTTGTGTTTTCCTTTTATTTCCAAACGGCAGTTTTTGAGAACATTTTCGTATTCATACGTATTTCTTGTAAATATAAAATTTTTCATCCACAGTACCGGAATGAGAAATTTTGTGATTTAATTGTTGCGTTTAGTTTTTACCTCAGCGGTTTTTTAAAGCTTAAAATTCATTGAATGAATATTTGGTCGCCTCTCTTTCCTTTAAAGCAATCGCTGTTATAAAAGTTTCGTTAATATACGAATTTTTTAAACATTATAATTTTCCTCCGCAGTCCCGGGATGAGAAAAATTTCGCGAATCAATTGTCGTGTAAGTTTTTCTTCCAAGTGCTTTTTTAAAAGCTCTTCATTTAGGAAATGAAAATTTGTTCCTTTCTTTACCTTGCAAAACGGTCATTTTTTGAAAATGGTATCATTTATACCTATCTCTTGCAAGCATAACGTTTTCTAGCCGGTCCCGGTATAAGAAATTTCGTGATTCAAGGACTCGTTTAGTTGTTCCCCCGAGGGTTTTTTTGAAAGCCTGTTAGTTTTAATTGTAAATTTGTGTTTTTCTTTCCTTTCCAAACGGCAGTTATGGCGAAAACTTTCGTATTCTAACATATTTCTTGCAAACATAAAATTTTTCATCCGAAGTCCCGGGATGAGAAATTTTGTGATTCAATTCAGGCGTTTAGTTTTTACCTCAGCGGTTTTTTTTGAAACTTAAAATTCATTGAATGAATATTTGGTCGCCTCTCTTCCTTTCAAAGCAGTCGCTGTTACGAAAGTTTCGTTAATATACGTACTTATTAAACATAATAATTTTTATTCGCAGTCCCGGGATGAAAAGTTTCGCGAATCAATTGTCGTGTAAGTTTTTCTTCCAAGTGCTTTTTTAAAAGCTCTTCATTTATAAAATGAAAATTTGTTCCTTTCTTTACCTTTCAAAACCGTCGTTTTTGAGAAAAAGGTATCATTTATACGTATTTCTTGCAGGAATAACGTTTTCCAGCCGCAGTCCAGGGATGAGAAATTTCGTGATTCAAGCCACTCGTTTGTTTGTTCCACCGAGGGTTTTTTTGAAAGCCTGTTAGTTTTAATTGTAAATTTGTTTGACTCTTTTCATTTCCAAAAGGAAGTTATTGAGAAAATTTTCGTATTGAGACGTATTTCTTGCAAACATAAAATTTTTCATCCGCAGTACCGGGATGAGAAATTTTGTGATTCAATCGTGGCGTTTAGTTTTTACCTTAGCGGTTTTTTAAAGCTTAAAATTCTTTGAATGAATATTTTGTCGCCTCTCTTCCTTTAAAGGCAGTCGCTGTTATAAAAGTTTCGTTAATATACTTATTTTTAAACATAATAATTTTCCTCCGCAGTCCCGGGATGAAAAATTTCGCGAATCAATTCTTGTCTAAATTTTTCTTCCAAGTGCTTTTTTAAAAGCTTTTTATTCATCAAATGGAAATTAGTTCTTTCTTTACCATTCAAAACGGTCGTTTTTGAGAAAATGGTATCATTTATACCTATTTTTTGCAAGCATAAAGTTTTCCAGCCGCAGTCCGGGGATGAGAAATTTCGTGATTCAAGCGACTCGTTTAGTTGTTCCTCCGAGGATTTTTTATAAAGACTGTTAGTTTTATTGTAAAATTGTGTTACTCTTTTCATTTCCAAACGGCAGTTATTGGGAAAACGTTCGTATTCAAACGTATTTCTTGCAAACATAAAATTTTTCATCCGCAGTACCGGGATGAGAAATTTTGTGATTCAATTGTGGCGTTTAGTTTTTACCTCAGCGGTTTTTTAAAGCTTAAAATTCATTGAATGAATATTTGGTTGCCTCCCTTCCTTTTAAAGCAGTCGCTGTTATGAAAGTTTCGTTAATATACGTACTTTTAAAACATAATAATTTTCCTCCGCAGTCCCGGGATGAGAAATTTCGTGAATCAATTTTCGTGTAAGTTTTTCTTCCAAGTGCTTTTCTAAAAGCTTTTCATTCATCAAATGAAAATTTGTTCTTTCTTTACCATTCAAAACGGTCGTATTTGAGAAAACGGTATCATTTATACGTACTTCTTGCAAGCATAACGTTTTCTAGCCGCAGTCCCGGCATAAGAAATTTCGTGATTCAAGCGACTCGTTTAGTTGTTCCCCCGAGGGTTTTTTTGAAAGCCTTTTTGTTTTAATTGGAAATTTGTGTTTTCCTTTTATTTCCAAACGGCAGTTATTGAGAAAATTTTCGTATTCAAACGTATTTCTTGTAAATATAAAATTTTTCATCCGCAGTCCCGGGATGAGAAATTTCGTGAATCAATTTTCGTGTAAGTTTTTCTTCCAAATGCTTTTCTAAAAGCTTTTCATTCATCAAATGAAAATTTGTTCCTTTCTTTACCTTTCAAAACGGTCGTTTTTGAGAAAATGGTATCATTTATACGTATTTCTTGCAAGCATAACATTCTTCATCCGCAGTCCTGGGATGAGAAATTCCTTGATTCAAGTGACTCGTTTAGTTGTTCCCCCGAGGGTTTTTTTGGAAGCCTGTTAGTTTTAATTGTAAATTTGTTTGACTCTTTTCATTTCCAAACGGAAGTATTTGAGAAAATTTTCGTATTGAAACATATTTCTTGCAAATATAAAGATTTTGTTCCGCAGTCCCGGGATGAGAAATTTTGTGATTCAATTGTGGCGTTTAGTTTTTACCTCAGCGGTTTTTAAAGCTTAAACTTCATTGAATGAATATTTGGTCGCCTCTCTTTCTTTCAAAGCAGTCGCTGTTATAAAAATTTCGTTAATATACGTATCTTTTAAACATAATAATTTTCCTCCGCAGTCTCGGGATGAGTAATTTCGCGAATCAATTTGCGTGTAAGATTTTCTTCCTAGTGCTTTTTTAAAGGCTCTTTACTCATCAAAAGAAAATTTGTTCCTTTCTTTACCTTTCAAATCGGTCGTTTTTGAGAAAATGGTATCATTTATACGTATTTCTTGCAAGCATATGGTTTTCCAGCCGCAGTCCCGGGATGAGAAATTTCGTGATTCAAGCGACTCGTTTCGTTTTCCGCCGAGGGTTTTTTTGAAAGCCTCTTAGTTTTAATTGTAAATTTGTGTGACTTTTTTCATTTCCAAACGGCAGTTATTGAGAAAATTTTCGTATGCATACGTATTTCTTGCAAACAAAATATTTCATTCGCAGTACCGGGATGAGAAATTTTGAGATTCAATTGTGGCGTTTAGTTTTTACCTCAGCGGTTTTTTAAAGCTTAAAATAAATTGAATGAATATTTGGTCGCCTCTCTTCCTTTCAAAGCAGTCGCTGTTATAAAAGTTTCGTTAATATACGAATTTTTTAAACATTATAATTTTCCTCCGCAGTCCCGGGATGAGAAATTTCGCGAATCAATTGTCGTATATGTTCTTCTTCCAAGTGCTTTTTTAAAAGCTCTTCATTTATGAAATGAAAATTTGTTCCTTTCTTTACCTTTCAAAACCGTCGTTTTTGAGAAAATGGGATCATTTATACATATTTCTAGCAGGAATAACGTTTTCCAGCCGCAGTCCCGGGAAGAGAAATTTCGTGATTCAAGCCACTCGTTTATTTGTTCCACCGAGGGTTTTTTTGAAAGCCTGTTAGTTTTAATTGTAAATTGGTTTGACTCTTTTCATTTCCAAACGGCAGTTATTAAGAAAATTTTCGTATTTAAACGTATTTCCCGCAAACATAAAATTTTTCATCCGCAGTACCGGGATGAGAAATTTTGTGATTCAATTGTGGCGTTTAGTTTTTACCTCAGCGGTTTTTTAAAGCTTAAAATTCATTGAATGAATATTTGGTCGCCTATCTTCCTTTAAAGGCAGTCGCTGTTATGAAAGTTTCGTTAATATACTTATTTTTTAAACAATAATTTTCCTCCGCAGTCCCGGGATGAAAAATTTCGCGAATCAATTGTTCTCTAAATTTTTCTTCCAAGTGCTTTTTTAAAGGTTTTTCATTCATCAAATGAAAATTTGTTCTTTCTTTACCATTCAGAACGGTCGTTTTTCAGAAAATGGTATCATTTATACGTATTTCTTGCAGGCATAACGTTTTCCAGCCGCAGTCCCGGGATGAGAAATTTCGTGATTCAAGCGACTCGTTTCGTTGTTCCCCCGAGGGTTTTTTTGAAAGCCTGTTAGTTTTAATTGTAAATTTGTGTTTTTCTTTCCTTTCCAAACGGCAGTTATGGGGAAAACTTTCGTATTCTAACATATTTCTTGCAAACATAAAATTTTTCATCCGAAGTCCCGGGATGAGAAATTTTGTGATTCAATTCAGGCGTTTAGTTTTTACCTCAGCGGTTTTTTTGAAACTTAAAATTCATTGAATGAATATTTGGTCGCCTCTCCTCCTTTCAAAGCAGTCGCTGTTATAAAAGTTTCGTTAATATACGTATCTTTTAAACATAAAAATTTTCCTCCGCAGTCTCGGGATGAGTAATTTCGCGAATCAATTGTCGTGTAAGTTTTTCTTCCAAGTGCTTTTTTAAAAACTATTCATTCATCAAATGAAAATTTGTTCCTTCCCTTACTCTTCAAAACGGTCGTTTTTTTGAAAATGGTATCATTTATACGTATTTCTTGCAAGCATAAAGTTTTCAAGCCGCGGTCCCGGGATGAGAAATTTCGTGATTCAAGCGACTCGTTTCGTTGTTCCCCCGAGGGTTTTTTTGAAAGCGTGTTAGTTTTAATTGTAAATTTGTGTGACTCTTTTCATTTCCAAACTGCAGTTATTGAGAAAATTTTCGTATTCATACGTATTTCTTGCTAACAAAATTTTTCATTCGCAGTACCGGGATGAGAAATTTTGAGATTCAATTGTGGCGTTTAGTTTTTACCTCAGCGGTTTTTTAAAGCTTAAAATTCATTGAATGAATATTTGGTCGCCTCTCTTCCTTTCAAAGCAGTCGCTGTTATAAAAGTTTCGTTAATATGCGAATTTTTTAAACATTATAATTTTCCTCCGCAGTCCCGGGATGAGAAATTTCGCGAATCAATTTGCGTGTAAGTTTTTCTTCCAAGTGCTTTTTTAAAAGCTCTTCATTTATGAAATGAAAATTTGTTCCTTTCTTTACCTTTCAAAACCGTCGTTTTTGAGAAAATGGTTTCATTTATACATATTTCTTGCAGGAATAACGTTTTCCAGCCGCAGTCCCGGGAAGAGAAATTTCGTGATTCAAGCCAGTCGTTTATTTGTTCCACCGAGGGTTTTTTTGAAAGCCTGTTAGTTTTAATTGTAAATTGGTTTGACTCTTTTCATTTCCAAACGGCAGTTATTAAGAAAATTTTCGTATTTAAACGTATTTCCCGCAAACATAAAATTTTTCATCCGCAGTATTGGGATGAGAAATTTTGTGATTCAATTGTGGCGTTTAGTTTTTACCTCAGCGGTTTTTTAAAGCTTAAAATTCATTGAATGAATATTTGGTCGCCTCTCTTCCTTTCAAAGCAGTCGCTGTTATAAAAGTTTCGTTAATATACGTATCTTTTAAACATAATAATTTTCCTCCGCAGTCTCGGGATGAGTAATTTCGCGAATCAATTGTCGTGTAAGTTTTTCTTCCAAGTGCTTTTTTAAAGGCTCTTTATTCATCAAATGAAAATTTGTTCCTTTCTTTACCTTTCAAAACGGTCGTTTTTGAGAAAATGGTATCATATATACGTATTTCTTGGAAGCATTAAGTTTTCCAGCCGCAGTCCCGGGATGAGAAATTTAGTGATTCAAGCGACTCGTTTAGTTGTTCACCCGAGGGTTTTTTTGAAAGCCTGTTAGTTTTAATTGTAAATTTGTTTGACTCTTTTCATTTCCAAACGGCAGTTATTAAGAAAATTTTCGTATTTAAACGTATTTCCTGCAAACATAAAATTTTTCATCCGCAGTACCGGGATGAGAAATTTTGTGATTCAATTGTGGCGTTTAGTTTTTACCTCAGCGGTTTTTTAAAGCTTAAAATTCATTGAATGAATATTTGGTCGCCTCTCTTCCTTTAAAGGCAGTCACTGTTATGAAAGTTTCGTTAATATACTTATTTTTTAAACATAATAATTTTCCTCCCCAGTCCCGGGATGAAAAATTTCGCGAATCAATTGTTCTCTAAATTTTTCTTCCAAGTGCTTTTTTAAAAGTTTTTCATTCATCAAATGAAAATTTGATCTTTCTTTACCATTAAAAACAGTCGTTTTTGAGAAAATGGTATCATTTATACGTATTTCTTGCAAGCATAACGTTTTCAAACCGCAGTCCCGGGATGAGAAATTTCGTGATTCAAGCGACTCGTTTCGTTGTTCCCCCGAGGGTTTTTTTGAAAGCCTGTTAGTTTTAATTGGTAATTTGTGTGACTCTTTTCCGTTCCAAACGGCAGTAATTGAGAAAATTTGCGTATTTATACGTATTTCTTGCAAACAAAATTTTCATCCGCAGTACCGGGATGAGAAATTTTGTGATTTAATTGTTGCGTTTAGTTTTTACCTCAGCGGTTTTTTAAAGCTTAAAATTCATTGAATGAATATTTGGTCGCCTCTCTTTCTTTCAAAGCAATCGCTGTTATAAAAGTTTCGTTAATATACGAATTTTTTAAACATTATAATTTTACTCCGCAGTCCCGGGATGAGAAAAATTTCGCGAATCAATTGTCGTGTAAGTTTTTCTTCCAAGTACTTTTTTTAAAGCTCTTCATTTAGGAAATGAAAATTTGTTCCTTTCTTTACCTTTCAAAACGGTCATTTTTTGAAAATGGTATCATTTATACGTATCTCTTGCAAGCATAACGTTTTCTAGCCGGTCCCGGTATAAGAAATTTCGTGATTCAAGGACTCGTTTAGTTGTTCCCCCGAGGGTTTTTTTGAAAGCCTGTTAGTTTTAATTGTAAATTTGTGTTTTTCTTTCCTTTCCAAACGGCAGTTATGGCGAAAACTTTCGTATTCTAACATATTTCTTGCAAACATAAAATTTTTCATCCGAAGTCCCGGGATGAGAAATTTTGTGATTCAATTCAGGCGTTTAGTTTTTACCTCAGCGGTTTTTTTGAAACTTAAAATTCATTGAATGAATATTTGGTCGCCTCTCTTCCTTTCAAAGCAGTCGCTGTTACGAAAGTTTCGTTAATATACGTACTTATTAAACATAATAATTTTTATTCGCAGTCCCGTGATGAAAAATTTCGCGAATCAATTGTCGTGTAAGTTTTTCTTCCAAGTGCTTTTTTAAAAACTATTCATTCATCAAATGAAAATTTGTTCCTTTCCTTACTCTTCAAAACGGTCGTTTTTTTGAAAATGGTATCATTTATACGTATTTCTTGCAAGCATAAAGTTTTCAAGCCGCAGTCCCGGGATGAGAAATTTCGTGATTCAAGCGACTCGTTTCGTTGTTCCCCCGAGGGTTTTTTTGAAAGCGTGTTAGTTTTAATTGTAAATTTGTGTGACTCTTTTCATTTCCAAACGGCAGTTATTGAGAAAATTTTCGTATTCATACGTATTTCTTGCTAACAAAATTTTTCATTCGCAGTACCGGGATGAGAAATTTTGAGATTCAATTGTGGCGTTTAGTTTTTACCTCAGCGGTTTTTTAATTAAAATTCATTGAATGAATATTTGGTCGCCTCTCATCCTTTCAAAGCAGTCGCTGTTATAAAAGTTTCGTTAATATACGAATTTTTTAAACATTATAATTTTCCTCCGCAGTCCCGGGATGAGAAATTTCGCGAATCAATTTGCGTGTAAGTTTTTCTTCCAAGTGCTTTTTTAAAGGCTCTTTACTCATCAAAAGAAAATTTGTTCCTTTCTTTACCTTTCAAATCGGTCGTTTTTGAGAAAATGGTATCATTTATACGTATTTCTTGCAAGCATAACGTTTTCCAGCCGCAGTCCCGGGATGAGAAATTTCGTGATTCAAGCGACTCGTTTCGTTGTTCCGCCGAGGGTTTTTTTTGAAAGCCTGTTAGTTTTAATTGTAAATTTGTGTGACTCTTTTCATTTCCAAACGGCAGTTATTGAGAAAATTTTCGAATTCATACGTATTTCTTGCAAACAAAATATTTCATTCGCACTACCGGGATGAGAAATTTTGAGATTCAATTGTGGCGTTTAGTTTTTACCTCAGCGGTTTTTTAAAGCTTAAAATAAATTGAATGAATATTTGGTCGCCTCTCTTCCTTTCAAAGCAGTCGCTGTTATAAAAGTTTCGTTAATATACGAATTTTTTAAACATTATAATTTTCCTCCGCAGTCCCGGGATGAGAAATTTCGCGAATCAATTGTCGTATAAGTTTTTCTTCCAAGTGCTTTTTTAAAAGCTCTTCATTTATGAAATGAAAATTTGTTCCTTTCTTTACCTTTCAAAACCGTCGTTTTTGAGAAAATGGTTTCATTTATACATATTTCTTGCAGGAATAAAGTTTTCCAGCCGCAGTCCCGGGAAGAGAAATTTCGTGATTCAAGCCACTCGTTTATTTGTTCCACCGAGGGTTTTTTTGAAAGCCTGTTAGTTTTAATTGTAAATTGGTTTGACTCTTTTCATTTCCAAACGGCAGTTATTAAGAAAATTTTCGTATTTAAACGTATTTCCCGCAAACATAAAATTTTTCATCCGCAGTACCGGGATGAGAAATTTTGTGATTCAATTGTGGCGTTTAGTTTTTACCTCAGCGGTTTTTTAAAGCTTAAAATTCAATGGATGAATATTTGGTCGCCTCTCTTCCTTTAAAGGCAGTCGCTGTTATAAAAGTTTCGTTAATATACTTATTTTTAAACATAATAATTTTCCTCCGCAGTCCCGGGATGAAAAATTTCGCGAATCAATTCTTGTCTAAATTTTTCTTCCAAGTGCTTTTTCAAAGGTTTTTCATTCATCAAATGAAAATTTGTTCTTTCTTTACCATTCAAAACGGTCGTTTTTCAGAAAATGGTATCATTTATACGTATTTCTTGCAGGCATAACGTTTTCCAGCCGCAGTCCCGGGATGAGAAATTTCGTGATTCAAGCGACTCGTTTCGTTGTTCCCCCGAGGGTTTTTTTGAAAGCCTGTTAGTTTTAATTGGTAATTTGTGTGACTCTTTTCCGTTCCAAACGGCAGTAATTGAGAAAATTTGCGTATTCATACGTATTTCTTGCAAACAAAATTTTTCATCCGCAGTACCGGGATGAGAAATTTTGTGATTTAATTGTTGCGTTTAGTTTTTACCTCAGCGGTTTTTTAAAGCTTAAAATTCATTGAATGAATATTTGGTCGCCTCTCTTTCTTTCAAAGCAATCGCTGTTATAAAAGTTTCGTTAATATACGAATTTTTTAAACATTATAATTTTACTCCGCAGTCCCGGGATGAGAAAAATTTCGCGAATCAATTGTCGTGTAAGTTTTTCTTCCAAGTGGTTTTTTATAAGCTCTTCATTTAGGAAATGAAAATTTGTTCCTTTCTTCACCTTTCAAAACGGTCATTTTTTGAAAATGGTATCACTTATACGTATCTCTTGCAAGCATAACGTTTTCTAGCCGGTCCCGGTATAAGAAATTTCGTGATTAAAGGACTCGTTTAGTTGTTCCCCCGAGGGTTTTTTTGAAAGCCTGTTAGTTTTAATTTTAAATTTGTGTTTTTCTTTCCTTTCCAAACGGCAGTTATGGCGAAAACATTCGTATTCTAACATATTTCTTGCAAACATAAAATTTTTCATCCGAAGTCCCGGGATGAGAAATTTTGTGATTCAATTCAGGCGTTTAGTTTTTACCTCAGCGGTTTTTTTGAAACTTAAAATTCATTGAATGAATATTTGGTTCCCTCTTTTCCTTTCAAAGCAGTCGCTGTTACGAAAGTTTCGTTACTATACGTACTTATTAAACATAATAATTTTTATTCGCAGTCCCGTGATGAAAAATTTTGCGAATCAATTGTCGTGTAAGTTTTTCTTCCAAGTGCTTTTTTAAAGGCTCTTTATTCATCAAATGAAAATTTGTTCGTTTCTTTACCTTTCAAAACGGTCGTTTTTTTGAAAATGGTATCATTTATACGTATTTCTTGCAAGCATAAAGTTTTCAAGCCGCAGTCCCGGGATGAGAAATTTCGTGATTCAAGCGACTCGTTTCGTTGTTCCCCCGGGGGTTTTTTTGAAAGCGTGTTAGTTTTAATTGTAAATTTGTGTGACTCTTTTCATTTCCAAACGGCAGTTATTGAGAAAATTTTCGTATTCATACGTATTTCTTGCTAACAAAATTTTTCATTCGCAGTACCGGGATGAGAAATTTTGAGATTCAATTGTGGCGTTTAGTTTTTACCTCAGCGGTTTTTTAAAGCTTAAAATTCATTAAATGAATATTTGGTTGCCTCTCTTCCTTTCAAAGCAGTCGCTGTTATAAAAGTTTCGTTAATATACGAATTTTTTAAACATTATAATTTTCCTCCGCAGTCCCGGGATGAGAAATTTCGCGAATCAATTTGCGTGTAAGATTTTCTTCCAAGTGCTTTTTTAAAGGCTCTTTACTCATCAAAAAAAATTTGTTCCTTTCTTTACCTTTCAAATCGGTCGTTTTTGAGAAAATGGTATCATTATACGTATTTCTTGCAAGCATAACGTTTTCCAGCCGCAGTCCCGGGATGAGAAATTTCGTGATTCAAGCGACTCGTTTCGTTGTTCCGCCGAGGGTTTTTTTGAAAGCCTGTTAGTTTTAATTGTAAATTTGTGTGACTCTTTTCATTTCCAAACGGCAGTTATTGAGAAAATTTTCGTATTCATACGTATTTCTTGCAAACAAAATATTTCATTCGCAGTACCGTGATGAGAAATTTTGAGATTCAATTGTGGCGTTTAGTTTTTACCTCAGCGGTTTTTTAAAGCTTAAAATAAATTGAATGAATATTTGGTCGCCTCTCTTCCTTTCAAAGCAGTCGCTGTTATAAAAGTTTCGTTAATATACGAATTTTTTAAACATTATAATTTTCCTCCGCAGTCCCGGGATGAGAAATTTCGCGAATCAATTGTCGTATAAGTTTTTCTTCCAAGTGCTTTTTTAAAAGCTCTTCATTTATGAAATGAAAATTTGTTCCTTTCTTTACCTTTCAAAACCGTCGTTTTTAAGAAAATGGTATTATTTATACATATTTCTTGCAGGAATAACGTTTTCCAGCCGCAGTCCCGGGAAGAGAAATTTCGTGATTCAAGCGACTCGTTTCGTTGTTCCCCCGAGGGTTTTTTGGAAAGCCTGTTAGTTTTAATTGTAAATTTGTGTTTTTCTTTCCTTTCCAAACGGCAGTTATGGGGAAAACTTTCGTATTCTAACATATTTCTTGCAAACATAAAATTTTTCATCCGAAGTCCCGGGATGAGAAATTTTGTGATTCAATTCAGGCGTTTAGTTTTTACCTTAGCGGTTTTTTTGAAACTTAAAATTCATTGAATGAATATTTGGTCGCCTCTCTTCCTTTCAAAGCAGTCGCTGTTATAAAAGTTTCGTTAATATACGTATCTTTTAAACATAATAATTTTCCTCCCCAGTCCCGGGATGAAAAATTTCGCGAATCAATTGTTCTCTAAATTTTTCTTCCAAGTGCTTTTTTAAAAGTTTTTCATTCATCAAATGAAAATTTGATCTTTCTTTACCATTAAAAACAGTCGTTTTTGAGAAAATGGTATCATTTATACGTATTTCTTGCAAGCATAACGTTTTCAAACCGCAGTCCCGGGATGAGAAATTTCGTGATTCAAGCGACTCGTTTCGTTGTTCCCCCGAGGGTTTTTTTGAAAGCCTGTTAGTTTTAATTGGTAATTTGTGTGACTCTTTTCCGTTCCAAACGGCAGTAATTGAGAAAATTTGCGTATTCATACGTATTTCTTGCAAACAAAATTTTTCATCCGCAGTACCGGGATGAGAAATTTTGAGATTTAATTGTTGCGTTTAGTTTTTACCTCAGCGGTTTTTTAAAGCTTAAAATTCATTGAATGAATATTTGGTCGCCTCTCTTTCTTTCAAAGCAATCGCTGTTATAAAAGTTTCGTAAATATACGAATTTTTAAAACATTATATTTTTACTCCGCAGTCCCGGGATGAGAAAAATTTCGCGAATCAATTGTCGTGTAAGTTTTTCTTCCAAGTGCTTTTTTAAAAGCTCTTCATTTAGGAAATGAAAATTTGTTCCTTTCTTTACCTTTCAAAACGGTCATTTTTTGAAAATGGTATCACTTATACGTATCTCTTGCAAGCATAACGTTTTCTAGCCGGTCCCGGTATAAGAAATTTCGTGATTCAAGGACTCGTTTAGTTGTTCCCCCGAGGGTTTTTTTGAAAGCCTGTTAGTTTTAATTTTAAATTTGTGTTTTTCTTTCCTTTCCAAACGGCAGTTATGGCGAAAACTTTCGTATTCTAACATATTTCTTGCAAACATAAAATTTTTCATCCGAAGTCCCGGGATGAGAAATTTTGTGATTCAATTCAGGCGTTTAGTTTTTACCTCAGCGGTTTTTTTGAAACTTAAAATTCATTGAATGAATATTTGGTCGCCTCTCTTCCTTTCAAAGCAGTCGCTGTTACGTAAGTTTCGTTAATATACGTACTTATTAAACATAATAATTTTTATTCGCAGTCCCGTGATGAAAAATTTTGCGAATCAATTGTCGTGTAAGTTTTTCTTCCAAGTGCTTTTTTAAAAACTATTCATTCATCAAATGAAAATTTGTTCCTTTCCTTACTCTTCAAAACGGTCGTTTTTTTGAAAATGGTATCATTTATACGTATTTCTTGCAAGCATAAAGTTTCCAAGCCGCAGTCCCGGGATGAAAAATTTCGTGATTCAAGCGACTCGTTTCGTTGTTCCCCCGAGGGTTTTTTTGAAAGCGTGTTAGTTTTTATTGTAAATTTGTGTGACTCTTTTCATTTCCAAACGGCAGTTATTGAGAAAATTTTCGTATTCATACGTATTTCTTGCTAACAAAATTTTTCATTCGCAGTACCGGGATGAAAAATTTTGAGATTCAATTGTGGCAATTAGTTTTTACCTCAGCGGTTTTTTAAAGCTTAAAATTCATTGAATGAATATTTGGTCGCCTCTCTTCCTTTCAAAGCAGTCGCTGTTATAAAAGTTTCGTTAATATACGAATTTTTTAAACATTATAATTTTCCTCCGCAGTCCCGGGATGAGAAATTTCGCGAATCAATTTGCGTGTAAGATTTTCTTCCAAGTGCTTTTTTAAAGGCTCTTTACTCATCAAAAGAAAATTTGTTCCTTTCTTTACCTTTCAAATCGGTCGTTTTTGAGAAAATGGTATCATTTATACGTATTTCTTGCAAGCATAACGTTTTCCAGCCGCAGTCCCGGGATGAGAAATTTCGTGATTCAAGCGACTCGTTTCGTTGTTCCGCCGAGGGTTTTTTTTGAAAGCCTGTTAGTTTTAATTGTAAATTTGTGTGACTCTTTTCATTTCCAAACGGCAGTTATTGAGAAAATTTTCGTATTCATACGTATTTCTTGCAAACAAAATATTTCATTCGCAGTACCGGGATGAGAAATTTTGAGATTCAATTGTGGCGTTTAGTTTTTACCTCAGCGGTTTTTTAAAGCTTAAAATAAATTGAATGAATATTTGGTCGCCTCTCTTCCTTTCAAAGCAGTCGCTGTTTCGTTAATATACGAATTTTTTAAACATTATAATTTTCCTCCGCAGTCCCGGGATGAAAAATTTCGCGAATCAATTGTCGTATAAGTTTTTCTTCCAAGTGCTTTTTTAAAAGCTCTTCATTTATGAAATGAAAATTTGTTCCTTTCTTTACCTTTCAAAACCGTCGTTTTTGAGAAAATGGTATCATTTATATATATTTCTTGCAGGAATAACGTTTTCCAGCCGCAGTCCCGGGAAGAGAAATTTCGTGATTCAAGCCACTCGTTTATTTGTTCCACCGAGGGTTTTTTTGAAAGCCTGTTAGTTTTAATTGTAAATTGGTTTGACTCTTTTCATTTCCAAACGGCAGTTATTAAGAAAATTTTCGTATTTAAACGTATTTCCCGCAAACATAAAATTTTTCATCCGCAGTACCGGGATGAGAAATTTTGTGATTCAATTGTGGCGTTTAGTTTTTACCTCAGCGGTTTTTTAAAGCTTAAAATTCATTGAATGAATATTTGGTCGCCTCTCTTCCTTTAAAGGCAGTCGCTGTTATGAAAGTTTCGTTAATATACTTATTTTTTAAACATAATAATTTTCCTCCGCAGTCCCGGGATGAAAAATTTCGCGAATCAATTGTTCTCTAAATTTTTTTTCCAAGTGCTTTTTTAAAGGTTTTTCATTCATCAAATGAAAATTTGTTCTTTCTTTACCATTCAAAACGGTCGTTTTTCAGAAAATGGTATCATTTATACGTATTTCTTGCAGACATAACGTTTTCCAGCCACAGTCCCGGGATGAGAAATTTCATGATTCAAGCGACTCGTTTCGTTGTTCCCCCGAGGGTTTTTTTGAAAGCCTGTTAGTTTTAATTGTAAATTTGTGTTTTTCTTTCCTTTCCAAATGGCAGTTATGGGGAAAACTTTCGTATTCTAACATATTTCTTGCAAACATAAAATTTACAATCCGAAGTCCCGGGATGAGAAATTTTGTGATTCAAGTCAGGCGTTTAGTTTTTACCTCAGCGGTTTTTTTGAAACTTAAAATTCATTGAATGAATATTTGGTCGCCTCTCTTCCTTTCAAAGCAGTCGCTGTTATAAAAGTTTCGTTAATATACGTATCTTTTAAACATAATAATTTTCCTCCGCAGTCTCGGGATGAGTAATTCCGCGAATCAATTGTCGTGTAAGTTTTTCTTCCAAGTGCTTTTTTAAAGGCTCTTTATTCATCAAATGAAAATTTGTTCCTTTCTTTACCTTTCAAAACGGTCGTTTTTGAGAAAATGGTATCATATATACGTATTTCTTGCAAGCATAAAGTTTTCCAGCCGCAGTCCCGGGATGAGAAATTTAGTGATTCAAGCGACTCGTTTAGTTGTTCACCCGAGGGTTTTTTTGAAAACCTGTTAGTTTTAATTGTAAATTTGTTTGACTCTTTTCATTTCAAAACGGCAGTTATTAAGAAAATTTTCGTATTTAAACGTATTTCCTGCAAACATAAAATTTTTCATCCGCAGTACCGGGATGAGAAATTTTGTGATTCAATTGTGGCGTTTAGTTTTTACCTCAGCGGTTTTTTAAAGCTTAAAATTCATTAAATGAATATTTGGTCGCCTCTCTTCCTTTAAAGGCAGTCACTGTTATGAAAGTTTCGTTAATATACTTATTTTTTAAACATAATAATTTTCCTCCCCAGTCCCGGGATGAAAAATTTCTCGAATCAATTGTTCTCTAAATTTTTCTTTCAAGTGCTTTTTTAAAAGTTTTTCATTCATCAAATGAAAATTTGATCTTTCTTTACCATTCAAAACAGTCGTTTTTCAGAAAATGGTATCATTTATACGTATTTCTTGCAGGCATAACGTTTTCCAGCCGAACTCCCGGGATGAGAAATTTCGTGATTCAAGCGACTGGTTTCGTTGTTCCCAACGAGGGTTTTTTTGAAAGCCTGTTAGTTTTAATTGTAAATTTGTGTTTTTCTTTCCTTTCCAAACGGCAGTTATGGGGAAAACCTTCGTATTCTAACATATTTCTTGCAAACATAAAATTTTTCATCCGAAGTCCCGGGATGAGAAATTTTGTGATTCAATTCAGGCGTTTAGTTTTTACCTCAGCGGTGTTTTTGAAACTTAAAATTCATTGAATGAATATTTGGTCGCCTCTCTTCCTTTCAAAGCAGTCGCTGTTATAAAAGTTTCGTTAATATACGTATCTTTTAAACATAATAATTTTCCTCCGCAGTCTCGGGATGAGTAATTTCGCGAATCAATTGTCGTGTAAGTTTTTCTTCCAAGTGCTTTTTTAAAGGCTCTTTATTCATCAAATGAAAATTTGTTCCTTTCTTTACCTTTCAAAACGGTCATTTTTTGAAAATGGTACCATTTATACGTATCTCTTGCAAGCATAACGTTTTCTAGCCGGTCCCGGTATAAGAAATTTCGTGATTCAAGGACCCGTTTAGTTGTTCCCCCGAGGGTTTTTTTGAAAGCCTGTTAGTTTTAATTGTAAATTTGTGTTTTTCTTTCCTTTCCAAACGGCAGTTATGGCGAAAACTTTCGTATTCTAACATATTTCTTGCAAACATAAAATTTTTCATCCGAAGTCCCGGGATGAGAAATTTTGTGATTCAATTCAGGCGTTTAGTTTTTACCTCAGCGGTTTTTTTGAAACTTAAAATTCATTGAATGAATATTTGGTCGCCTCTCTTCCTTTCAAAGCAGTCGCTGTTACGAAAGTTTCGTTAATATACGTACTTATTAAACATAATAATTTTTATTCGCAGTCCCGGGATGAAAAATTTCGCGAATCAATTGTCGTGTAAGTTTTTCTTCCAAGTGCTTTTTTAAAAACTATTCATTCATCAAATGAAAATTTGTTCCTTTCCTTACTCTTCAAAACGGTCGTTTTTTTGAAAATGGTATCATTTATACGTATTTCTTGCAAGCATAAAGTTTTCAAGCCGCAGTCCCGGGATGAGAAATTTCGTGATTCAAGCGACTCGTTTCGTTGTTCCCCCGAGGGTTTTTTTGAAAGCGTGTTAGTTTTAATTGAAAATTTGTGTGACTCTTTTCATTTCCAAACGGCAGTTATTGAGAAAATTTTCGTATTCATACGTATTTCTTGCTAACAAAATTTTTCATTCGCAGTACCGGGATGAGAAATTTTGAGATTCAATTGTGGCGTTTAGTTTTTACCTCAGTGGTTTTTTAAAGCTTAAATTTCATTGAATGAATATTTGGTCGCCTCTCTTCCTTTCAAAGCAGTCGCTGTTATAAAAGTTTCGTTAATATACGAATTTTTTAAACATTATAATTTTCCTCCGCAGTCCCGGGATGAGAAATTTCGCGAATCAATTTGCCTGTAAGATTTTCTTCCAAGTGCTTTTTTAAAGGCTCTTTACTCATCAAAAGAAAATTTGTTCCTTTCTTTACCTTTCAAATCGGTCGTTTTTGAGAAAATGGTATCATTTATACGTATTTCTTGCAAGCATAACGTTTTCCAGCCGCAGTCCCTGGATGAGAAATTTCGTGATTCAAGCGACTCGTTTCGTTGTTCCGCCGAGGGTTTTTTTGAAAGCCTGTTAGTTTTAATTGTAAATTTGTGTGACTCTTTTCATTTCCAAACGGCAGTTATTGAGAAAATTTTCGTATTCATACGTATTTCTTGCAAACAAAATATTTCATTCGCAGTACCGGGATGAGAAATTTTGAGATGCAATTGTGGCGTTTAGTTTTTACCTCAGCGGTTTTTTAAAGCTTAAAATAAATTGAATGAATATTTGGTCGCCTCTCTTCCTTTCAAAGCAGTCGCTGTTATAAAAGTTTCGTTAATAAACGAATTTTTTAAACATTTTAATTTTCCTCCGCAGTCCCGGGATGAGAAATTTCGCGAATCAATTGTCGTATAAGTTTTTCTTCCAAGTGCTTTTTTAAAAGCTCTTCATTTATGAAATGAAAATTTGTTCCTTTCTTTACCTTTCAAAACCGTCGTTTTTCAGAAAATGGTATCATTTATACATATTTCTTGCAGGAATAACGTTTTCCAGCCGCAGTCCCGGGAAGAGAAATTTCGTGATTCAAGCCACTCGTTTATTTGTTCCACCGAGGGTTTTTTTTGAAAGCCTGTTAGTTTTAATTGTAAATTTGTTTGACTCTTTTCATTTCCAAACGGCAGTTATTAAGAAAATTTTCGTATTTAAACGTATTTCCCGCAAACATAAAATTTTTCATCCGCAGTACCGGGATGAGAAATTTTTTGATTCAATTGTGGCGTTTAGTTTTTACCTCAGCGGTTTTTTAAAGCTTAAAATTCATTGAATGAATATTTGGTCGCCCCTCTTCCTTTAAAGGCAGTCGCTGTTATGAAAGTTTCGTTAATATACTTATTTTTTAAACATAATAATTTTCCTCCGCAGTCCCGGGATGAAAAATTTCGCGAATCAATTGTTCTCTTAATTTTTCTTCCAAGTGCTTTTTTAAAGGTTTTTCATTCATCAAATGAAAATTTGTTCTTTCTTTACCATTCAAAACGGTCGTTTTTGAGAAAATGGTATCATTTATACGTATTTCTTGCAGGCATAACGTTTTCCAGCCGCAGTCCCGGGATGAGAAATTTCGTGATTCAAGCGACTCGTTTCGTTGTTCCCCCGAGGGTTTTTTTGAAAGCCTGTTACTTTTAATTGTAAATTTGTGTTTTTCTTTCCTTTCCAAACGGCAGTTATGGGGAAAACTTTCGTATTCTAACATATTTCTTGCAAACATAAAATTTTTCATCCGAAGTCCCGGGATGAGAAATTTTGTGATTCAATTCAGGCGTTTAGTTTTTACCTCAGCGGTTTTTTTGAAACTTAAAATTCATTGAATGAATATTTGGTCGCCTCTCTTCCTTTCAAAGCAGTCGCTGTTAAAAAAGTTTCGTTAATATACGTATCTTTTAAACATAAAAATTTTCCTCCGCAGTCTCGGGATGAGTAATTTCGCGAATCAATTGTCGTGTAAGTTTTTCTTCCAAGTGCTTTTTTAAAGGCTATTTATTCATCAAATGAAAATTTGTTCCTTTCTTTACCTTTGAAAACGGTCGTTTTTGAGAAAATGGTATCATATTGTCGCAAGGGGCGTTCCTAAATGGTGCGACACAAAGGGTATCGGGGAAAGTCAGAGATACCACACCGAGTCTTACCCAAACAATCGTTTATTATACAAAATACAGTTGAAATGCACCATTTACAAAGTTATACGCAATTTATGGATGGCTAGACCCTCAGTACACCAACGCGCGTCCGTCAGGAAGGGGGTATGGCAGGGCGGACGCAGTCACGACACGCATAACCTGGGCAGAGCCCTCGTCCGAAGTTGAGTCAGAAAATAGGACACGCTGTCGCGACAAGCGCAACATAGCCGAAGCATCGTGCCCTACCGGTCACCACCAGATAACCAACTGACCCTTACCTGGGAAAGGGTGTAGGCAGGCTGGACGCGGTCACGACGAACGTAACCTGGGCGGAGCCCTCGTCCAAGATGAGTCAAGAATAGGACACGCTGTGGCGACAAGCGCAACACTGCCGAAGCTTCGTGCCCTACCGGTCACCGCCAGATAACCACTGACCGCTTTTCGCCCCGCGATCAGGGCTTTTATACCCAACTTAGGAGCATTGTTGTTGGTCACGTGGGAGTTTTGGGGAAAAACCCTGGGGAGGAATGCTATTGTTGTTGATCGCTTGGAAACATTGTCGTTGGTTGCTTGGGAGTTTTGGGGAAAACCAGGGAGGAATACTATTGTTGTACACCTGCAACAGTGCGTCGTTGATTGCTTGGGGTGGGTAGTCGGAGGAGCCAGGAAGGGAGAACCATGTCGCATACTTGCGACATTACCCCGGTAGCAAATAAAATCAAGGGTCTAACCATTCCAGGAAAACAACATACACAAATTTAAAATACAAAACTTATTATAGAGCACTTGAACATAACCCGAAAATTTTCAACAGCAAGGTAAGCAGGAAAAGTTTTTCACAATCAGTTTTTCCCTTGAAAACAACAATTTTTTACGACAAAATACAAATTTGAGAACAGTGGAGCATTGGACACATTCACCATGTTAAGAATATTATCTTTCTGGTTTCGGCTGACTATTCCTGGCAGGTATTGGAAGCCATCATCAGCTGAGCATCTGGGAGGTAAGGTAAAACTCCCATGACCATTCATTCTCAAAACCTGCTGTCATACCAACGTCCGAGCTTCTCACTGTGAATTGTATAGGGGGCCTTAATTATGTGCACACCACATCTCTGAGCAATTTTTACAAATTGCATTTTGAAATCACTCACCGCCAGGTAAAGTGAATCTGTGGTCAATTAAATATTTTGATCGCCATCTACTGATGGGGCCGGAAAAGGGGTGCGCCTCAAAAATCGTAATTTTCTGACTCCTTTGTTGCATGAGTAAAATGACTAGCAGGGCAATCCTTCCAGAGTGCCGCGCTATTTTAACGTGAGCCACCTTGTAAAGGGGTAAAACATCCCTTCCTCAGGCGCCCGTTATTTCAAGCCTGGTGTATTCATTCGCTCCGCTCTCTGGGTCGCCTTTTTTTAGGAGACCGGGAGCAGGGATAGAAGGTGTTAACACCCCATACTCGGCTAGCATCACCATAGTATTGAGTCATCTGGCTTCATGGGATAGCTGGGAAGAATGCCGGGAGAGAGGGACAAAACTAATTTGTTACAGAGTGAGAAGTTCTTCGGTTTGTAGTACAGCAGGGACCAATCCTTATCACCGGTCAATTGAGCAATCTTCTTTAAGATATATTTAACTTGTGCATTTTGTACCTGCCAGAAAATGCAACCCCAATCTTCTGTTTATACGGATGTATTTGCCTTAAAATATTCACCGTTTACTTAAAATTAACACAAAAAATCCACATTTTATAACCACGTTCTTTGAAATCCCAAATGACTACGAAGTTCTTTACACAGAGAGTTTTTCTTTCCGAGTCCAAAATTGTTCGTATTAACATTCAATCATTGGTCCAATGCTGGTTTAAGGGCAAACATAGCAAGATCACTAATGAATCACTTTTTGGTACACTTAACACAGGGTACACTTAATAATCTTAAACATAGAAACACTTAAACCTAATGCACAAACACTTAATAATCTCGAACATAGAAACACTTAACCCTAATGCACAAACACTTATCAATCTTAAACATAGAAACAATTAACCCTAATTCACAAACACTTAATAATCTTGAACATAGAAACACTTAACCCTAATGCACAAACACTTAATAATCTCGAACATAGAAACACTTAACCCTAATTCACAAACACTTATTTCGGCGTGAGGGCTTGGGAAGCTTGCACTCTTAGAGCCCGGCGACGTCGATATATTAATTGTCTGGCCTTATTATGTCTTTTACGTCCTTTAGGGACAGCATTGGCCTCTACAAGCGTAGAGGGGAGTGTAGGGGAACACTGTAGGGGAACACAATGTGGAGACTCTGGGGAACTAAACGAGTTCTCGATTGAGTTCGGTCTGCATCCCTGTGAGGAGAGTCCATGCGAGGGGGATGCCCAAGATTCCTCAAGTTCCCGCATGGTTGCATCCCACCAGCAACGGAATCGGTGCTCTTCGTACCGGTTCTCCTCACCAGACTCTCGGGTGTTGCCATGCAAACTTCCTCCCTCATGAGGCTCTCGGGGTCCTCCACTCCCCAGTTGACTTCCGCGGCTTACTGTAAGGGCGGTGCCGATGGGCTGGCCTTGATCTCCTGGAAGGTTTTGCAGTGTGCTCCCGAAAAGGTCTACCAATCGTCTTAGATATGCTGCGGTGGTTACTCGGGCCATGCTATAAGGAACAGGAAGTGATTGGAGCCAGGAAGGGAGAACCATGTCGCATACTTGCGACAATATATACGTATTTCTTGCAAGCATAAAGTTTTCCAGCCGCAGTCCCGGGATGAGAAATTTAGTGATTCAAGCGACTCGTTTAGTTGTTCACCCGAAGGTTTTTTTGAAAGCCTGTTAGTTTTAATTGTAAATTTGTTTGCCTCTTTTCATTTCCAAACGGCAGTTATTAAGAAAATTTTCGTATTTAAACGTATTTCCTGCAAACATAAAATTTTTCATCCGCAGTACCGGGATGAGAAATTTTGTGATTCAATTGTGGCGTTTAGTTTTTACCTCAGCGGTTTTTTAAAGCTTAAAATTCATTGAATGAATATTTGGTCGCCTCTCTTCCTTTAAAGGCAGTCACTGTTATGAAAGTTTCGTTAATATACTTATTTTTTTAACATAATAATTTTCCTCCCAAGTCCCGGGATGAAAAATTTCGCGAATCAATTGTTCTCTAAATTTTTCTTCCAAGTGCTTTTTTAAAAGTTTTTCATTCATCAAATGAAAATTTGATCTTTCTTTACCATTCAAAACAGTCGTTTTTGAGAAAATGGTATCATTTATACGTATTTCTTGAAAACCTAACGTTTTCAAACCGCAGTCCCGGGATGAGAAATTTCGTGATTCAAGCGACTCGTTTCGTTGTTCCCCCGACGGTTTTTTTGAAAGCCTGTTAGTTTTAATTGGTAATTTGTGTGACTCTTTTCCGTTCCAAACGGCAATAATTGAGAAAATTTGCGTATTCATACGTATTTCTTGCAAACAAAATTTTTCATCCGCAGTACCGGGATAAGAAATTTTGTGATTTAATTGTTGCGGATAGTTTTTACCTCAGCGGTTTTTTAAAGCTTAAAATTCATTGAATGAATATTTGGTCGCCTCTCTTTCTTTCAAAGCAATCGCTGTTATAAAAGTTTCGTTAATATACGAATTTTTTAAACATTATAATTTTATTCCGCAGTCCCGGGATGAGAAAAATTTCGCGAATCAATTGTCGTGTAAGTTTTTCTTCCAAGTGCTTTTTTAAAAGCTCTTCATTTAGGAAATGAAAATTTGTTCCTTTCTTTACCTTTCAAAACGGTCATTTTTTGAAAATGGTATCACTTATACGTATCTCTTGCAAGCATAACGTTTTCTAGCCGGTCCCGGTATAAGAAATTTCGTGATTCAAGGACTCGTTTAGAGTTTCCCCCGAGGGTTTTTTTGAAAGCCTGTTAGTTTTAATTTTAAATTTGTGTTTTTCTTTCCTTTCCAAACGGCAGTTATGGCGAAAACTTTCGTATTCTAACATATTTCTTGCAAACATAAAATTTTTCATCCGAAGTCCCGGGATGAAATTTTGTGATTCAATTCAGGCGTTTAGTTTTTACCTCAGCGGTTTTTTTTTAAACTTAAAATTCATTGAA
This sequence comes from Hetaerina americana, assembly GCF_022747635.1. Lineage (NCBI taxonomy): Eukaryota > Metazoa > Arthropoda > Insecta > Odonata > Calopterygidae > Hetaerina > Hetaerina americana. The sequence goes on along the minus strand of NW_027286936.1, from coordinate 125,211 downwards.
TGAATATTTGGTCGCCTCTCTTCCTTTCAAAGCAGTCGCTGTTACGAAAGTTTCGTTAATATACGTACTTATTAAACATAATAATTTTTATTCCCAGTCCCGGGATGAAAAATTTCGCGAATCAATTGTTCTCTAAATTTTTCTTCCAAGTGCTTTTTTAAAAGTTTTTCATTCATCAAATGAAAATTTGATCTTTCTTTACCATTCAAAACAGTCGTTTTTGAGAAAATGGTATCATTTATACGTATTTCTTGCAAGCATAACGTTTTCAAACCGCAGTCCCGGGATAAGAAATTTCGTGATTCAAGCAACTCGTTTAGTTGTTCCCCCGAGGGTTTTTTTGAAAGCCTGTTAGTTTTAATTGGTAATTTGTGTGACTCTTTTCCGTTCCAAACGGCAGTAATTGAGAAAATTTGCGTATTCATACGTATTTCTTGCAAACAAAATTTTTCATCCGCCGTACCGGGATGAGAAATTTTGTGATTTAATTGTTGCGTTTAGTTTTTACCTCAGCGGTTTTTTAAAGCTTAAAATTCATTGAATGAATATTTGGTCGCCTCTCTTTCTTTCAAAGCAATCGCTGTTATAAAATTTTCGTTAATATACGAATTTTTTAAACATTATAATTTTACTCCGCAGTCCCGGGATGAGAAAAATTTCGCGAATCAATTGTCGTGTAAGTTTTTCTTCCAAGTGCTTTTTTAAAAGCTCTTCATTTAGGAAATGAAAATTTGTTCCTTTCTTAACTTTCAAAACGGTCATTTTTTGAAAATGGTATCATTTATACGTATCTCTTGCAAGCATAACGTTTTCTAGCCGGTCCCGGTATAAGAAATATCGTGATTCAAGGACTCGTTTAGTTGTTCCCCCGAGGGTTTTTTTGAAAGCCTGTTAGTTTTAATTGTAAATTTGTGTTTTTCTTTCCTTTCCAAACGGCAGTTATGGCGAAAACTTTCGTATTCTAACATATTTCTTGCAAACATAAAATTTTTCATCCGAAGTCCCGGGATGAGAAATTTTGTGATTCAATTCAGGCGTTTAGTTTTTACCTCAGCGGTTTTTTTGAAACTTAAAATTCATTGAATGAATATTTGGTCGCCTCTCTTCCTTTCAAAGCAGTCGCTGTTACGAAAGTTTCGTTAATATACGTACTTATTAAACATAATAATTTTTATTCGCAGTCCCGGGATGAAAAATTTCGCGAATCAATTGTCGTGTAAGTTTTTCTTCCAAGTGCTTTTTTAAAAACTATTCATTCATCAAATGAAAATTTGTTCCTTTCCTTACTTTTCAAAACGGTCGTTTTTTTCAAAATGGTATCATTTATACGTATTTCTTGCAAGCATAAAGTTTTCAAGCCGCAGTCCCGGGATGAGAAATTTCGTGATTCAAGCGACTCGTTTCGTTGTTCCCCCGAGGGTTTTTTTGAAAGCGTGTTAGTTTTAATTGTAAATTTGTGTGACTCTTTTCATTTCCAAACGGCAGTTATTGAGAAAATTTTCGTATTCATACGTATTTCTTGCTAACAAAATTTTTTATTCGCAGTACCGGGATGAGAAATTTTGAGATTCAATTGTGGCGTTTAGTTTTTACCTCAGCGGTTTTTTAAAGCTTAAAATTCATTGAATGAATATTTGGTCGCCTCTCTTCCTTTCAAAGCAGTCGCTGTTATAAAAGTTTCGTTAATATACGAATTTTTTAAACATTATAATTTTCCTCCGCAGTCCCGGGATGAGAAATTTCGCGAATCAATTTGCGTGTAAGATTTTCTTCCAAGTGCTTTTTTAAAGGCTCTTTACTCATCAAAAGAAAATTTGTTCCTTTCTTTACCTTTCAAATCGGTCGTTTTTGAGAAAATGGTATCATTTATACGTATTTCTTGCAAGCATTACGTTTTCCAGCCGCAGTCCCGGGATGAGAAATTTCGTGATTCAAGCGACTCGTTTCGCATTTCCGCCGAGGGTTTTTTTGAAAGCCTGTTAGTTTTAATTGTAAATTTGTGTGACTCTTTTCATTTCCAAACGGCAGTTATTGAGAAAATTTTCGTATTCATACGTATTTCTTGCAAACAAAATATTTCATTCGCAGTACCGGGATGAGAAATTTTGAGATTCAATTGTGGCGTTTAGTTTTTACCTCAGCGGTTTTTTAAAGCTTAAAATTCATTGAATGAATATTTGGTCGCCTCTCTTCCTTTAAAGGCAGTCGCTGTTATGAAAGTTTCGTTAATATACGTATCTTTTAAACATAATAATTTTCCTCCGCAGTCTCGGGATGAGAATTTCGCGAATCAATTGTCGTGTAAGTTTTTCTTCCAAGTGCTTTTTTAAAGGCTCTTTATTCATCAAATGAAAATTTGTTCCTTTCTTAACCTTTAAAAACGGTCGTTTTTTGAGAAAATGGTATCATATATACGTATTTCTTGCAAGCCTAACGTTTTCCAGCCGCAGTCCCGGGATGAGAAATTTCGTGATTCAAGCGACTCGTTTCGTTGTTCCGCCGAGGGTTTCTTGAAAGCCTGTTAGTTTTAATTGTAAATTTGTGTGACTCTTTTCATTTCCAAACGGCAGTTATTGAGAAAATTTTCGTATTCATACGTATTTCTTGCAAACAAAATATTTTATTCGCAGTACCGGGATGAGAAATTTTGAGATTCAATTGTGGCGTTTAGTTTTTACCTCAGCGGTTTTTTAAAGCTTAAAATTCATTGAATGAATATTTGGTCGCCTCTCTTCCTTTCAAAGCAGTCGCTGTTATAAAAGTTTCGTTAATATACGAATTTTTAAACATTATAATTTTCCTCCGCAGTCCCGGGATGAGAAATTTCGCGAATCAATTGTCGTGTAAGTTTTTCCTCCAAGTGCTTTTTTAAAAGCTCTTCATTTATAAAATGAAAATTTGTTCCTTTCTTTACCTTTCAAAACCGTCGTTTTTGAGAAAAAGGTATCATTTATACGTATTTCTTGCAGGAATAACGTTTTCCAGCCGCAGTCCCGGGATGAGAAATTTGGTGATTCAAGCCACTCGTTTATTTGTTCCACCGAGGGTTTTTTTTGAAAGCCTGTTAGTTTTAATTGTAAATTTGTTTGACTCTTTTAATTTCCAAACGGCAGTTATTAAGAAAATTTTCGTATTTAAACGTATTTCCTGCAAACATACAATTTTTCATCCGCAGTACCGGGATGAGAAATTTTGTGATTCAATTGTGGCGTTTAGTTTTTACCTCAGCGGTTTTTTAAAGCTTAAAATTCATTGAATGAATATTTGGTCGCCTCTCTTCCTTTAAAGGCAGTCACTGTTATGAAAGTTTCGTTAATATACTTATTTTTTAAACATAATAATTTTCCTCCCCAGTCCCGGGATGAAAAATTTCGCGAATCAATTGTTCTCTAAATTTTTCTTCCAAGTGCTTTTTTAAAAGATTTTCATTCATCAAATGAAAATTTGATCTTTCTTTACCATTCAAAACAGTCGTTTTTGAGAAAATGGTATCATTTATACGTATTTCTTGCAAGCATAACGTTTTCAAGCCGCAGTCCCGGGATGAGAAATTTCGTGATTCAAGCGACTCGTTTCGTTGTTCCCCCGAGGGTTTTTTTGAAAGCCTGTTAGTTTTAATTGGTAATTTGTGTGACTCTTTTCCGTTCCAAACGGCAGTAATTGAGAAAATTTGCGTATTCATACGTATTTCTTGCAAACAAAATTTTTCATCCGCAGTACCGGGATGAGAAATTTTGTGATTTATTTGTTGCGTTTAGTTTTTACCTTAGGGGTTTTTTAAAGCTTAAAATTCATTGAATGAATATTTGGTCGCCTCTCTTTCTTTCAAAGCAATCGCTGTTATAAAAGTTTCGTTAATATACGAATTTTTTAAACATTATAATTTTCCTCCGCAGTCCCGGGATGAGAAAAATTTCGCGAATCAATTGTTGTGTAAGTTTTTCTTCCAAGTGCTTTTTTAAAAGCTCTTCATTTAGGAAATGAAAATTTGTTCCTTTCTTTACCATTCAAAACGGTCATTTTTTGAAAATGGTATCATTTATACGTATCTCTTGCAAGCATAACGTTTTCTAGCCGGTCCCGGTATAAGAATTTTCGTGATTCAAGGACTCGTTTAGTTGTTCCCCCGAGGGTTTTTTTGAAAGCCTGTTAGTTTTAATTGTAAATTTGTGTTTTTCTTTCCTTTCCAAACGGCAGTTATGGGAAAAACTTTCGTATTCTAACATATTTCTTGCAAACATAAAATTTTTCATCCGAAGTCCCGGGATGAGAAATTTTGTGATTCAATTCAGGCGTTTAGTTTTTACCTCAGCGGTTTTTTAAAGCTTAAAATTCATTGAATGAATATTTGGTCGCCTCTCTTCCTTCAAAGCAGTCGCTGTTACGAAAGTTTCGTTAATATACGTACTTATTAAACATAATAATTTTAATTCGCAGTCCCGAGATGAAAAATTTCGCGAATCAATTGTCGTGTAAGTTTTTCTTCCAAGTGCTTTTTTAAAAACTATTCATTCATCAAATGAAAATTTGTTCCTTTCCTTACTCTTCAAAACGGTCGTTTTTTTGAGAATGGTATCATTTATACGTATTTCTTGCAAGCATAACGTTTTCAAGCCGCAGTCCCGGGATGAGAAATTTCGTGATTCAAGCGACTCGTTTCGTTGTTCCCCCGAGGGTTTTTTTGAAAGCGTGTTAGTTTTAATTGTAAATTTGTGTGACTCTTTTCATTTCCAAACGGCAGTTATTGAGAAAATTTTCGTATTCATACGTATTTCTTGCTAACAAAATTTTTCATTCGCAGTACCGGGATGAGAAATTTTGAGATTCAATTGTGGCGTTTAGTTTTTACCTCAGCGGTTTTTTAAAGCTTAAAATTCATTGAATGAATATTTGGTCGCCTCTCTTCCTTTCAAAGCAGTCGCTGTTATAAAAGTTTAGTTAATATACGAATTTTTTAAACATTATAATTTTCCTCCGCAGTCCCGGGATGAGAAATTTCGCGAATCAATTGTCGTGTAAGTTTTTCTTCCAAGTGCTTTTTTAAAAGCTTTTCATTTATGAAATGAAAATTTGTTCCTTTCTTTACCTTTCAAAACCGTCGTTTTTGAGAAAAAGGTATCATTTATACGTATTTCTTGCAGGAATAACGTTTTCCAGCCGCAGTCCCGGGATGAGAAATTTCGTGATTCAAGCCACTCGTTTATTTGTTCCACCGAGGGTTTTTTTGAAAGCCTGTTAGTTTTAATTGTAAATTTGTTTGACTCTTTTCATTTCCAAACGGCAGTTATTAAGAAAATGTTCATATTTAAACGTATTTCCTGCAAACATAAAATTTTTCATCCGCAGTACCGGGATGAGAAATTTTGTGATTCAATTGTGGCGTTTAGTTTTTACCTCAGTGGTTTTTTAAAGCTTAAAATTCATTGAATGAATATTTGGTCACCTCTCTTCCTTTAAAGGCAGTCACTGTTATGAAAGTTTCGTTAATATACTTATTTTTTAAACATAATAATTTTCCTCCCCAGTCCCGGGATGAAAAATTTCGCGAATCAATTGTTCTCTAAATTTTTCTTCCAAGTGCTTTTTTAAAAGATTTTCATTCATCAAATGAAAATTTGATCTTTCTTTACCATTCAAAACAGTCGTTTTTGAGAAAATGGTATCATTTATACGTATTTCTTGCAAGCATAACGTTTTCAAGCCGCAGTCCCGGGATGAGAAATTTCGTGATTCAAGCGACTCGTTTCGTTGTTCCCCCGAGGGTTTTTTTGAAAGCCTGTTAGTTTTAATTGGTAATTTGTGTGACTCTTTTCCGTTCCAAACGGCAGTAATTGAGAAAATTTCAGTATTCATACGTATTTCTTGCAAACAAAATTTTTCATCCGCAGTACCGGGATGAGAAATTTTGTGATTCAATTGTGGCGTTTAGTTTTTACCTCAGCGGTTTTTTAAAGCTTAAAATTCATTGAATGAATATTTGGTCGCCTCTCTTCCTTTAAAGGCAGTCGCTGTTATGAAAGTTTCGTTAATATACTTATTTTTTAAACAGAATAATTTTTTTCCGCAGTCCCGGGATGAAAAATTTCGCGAATCAATTGTTCTCTAAATTTTTCTTCCAAGTGCTTTTTTAAAGGTTTTTCATTCATCAAATGAAAATTTGTTCTTTCTTTACCATTCAAAACGGTCGTTTTTCAGAAAATGGTATCATTTATACGTATTTCTTGCAGGCATAACGTTTTCCAGCCGCAGTCCCGGGATGAGAAATTTCGTGATTCAAGCGACTCGTTTCGTTGTTCCCCGAGGGTTTTTTTGAAAGCCTGTTAGTTTTAATTGTAAATTTGTGTTTTTCTTTCCTTTCCAAACGGCAGTTATGGGGAAAACTTTCGTATTCTAACATATTTCTTGCAAACATAAAATTTTTCATCCGAAGTCCCGGGATGAGAAATTTTGTGATTCAATTCAGGCGTTTAGTTTTTACCTCAGCGGTTTTTTTGAAACTTAAAATTCATTGAATGAATATTTGGTCGCCTCTCTTCCTTTCAAAGCAGTCGCTGTTATAAAAGTTTCGTTAATATACGTATCTTTTAAACATAATAATTTTCCTCCGCAGTCTCGGGATGAGAATTTCGCGAATCAATTGTCGTGTAAGTTTTTCTTCCAAGTGCTTTTTTAAAGGCTCTTTATTCATCAAATGAAAATTTGTTCCTTTCTTTACCTTTCAAAACGGTCGTTTTTGAGAAAATGGTATCATATATACGTATTTCTTGCAAGCCTAACGTTTTCCAGCCGCAGTCCCGGGATGAGAAATTTCGTGATTCAAGCGACTCGTTTCGTTGTTCCGCCGAGGGTTTCTTGAAAGCCTGTTAGTTTTAATTGTAAATTTGTGTGACTCTTTTCATTTCCAAACGGCAGTTATTGAGAAAATTTTCGTATTCATACGTATTTCTTGCAAACAAAATATTTTATTCGCAGTACCGGGATGAGAAATTTTGAGATTCAATTGTGGCGTTTAGTTTTTACCTCAGCGGTTTTTTAAAGCTTAAAATTCATTGAATGAATATTTGGTCGCCTCTCTTCCTTTCAAAGCAGTCACTGTTATAAAAGTTTCGTTAATATACGAATTTTTAAACATTATAATTTTCCTCCGCAGTCCCGGGATGAGAAATTTCGCGAATCAATTGTCGTGTAAGTTTTTCCTCCAAGTGCTTTTTTAAAAGCTCTTCATTTATAAAATGAAAATTTGTTCCTTTCTTTACCTTTCAAAACCGTCGTTTTTGAGAAAAAGGTATCATTTATACGTATTTCTTGCAGGAATAACGTTTTCCAGCCGCAGTCCCGGGATGAGAAATTTGGTGATTCAAGCCACTCGTTTATTTGTTCCACCGAGGGTTTTTTTGAAAGCCTGTTAGTTTTAATTGTAAATTTGTTTGACTCTTTTAATTTCCAAACGGCAGTTATTAAGAAAATTTTCGTATTTAAACGTATTTCCTGCAAACATACAATTTTTCATCCGCAGTACCGGGATGAGAAATTTTGTGATTCAATTGTGGCGTTTAGTTTTTACCTCAGCGGTTTTTTAAAGCTTAAAATTCATTGAATGAATATTTGGTCGCCTCTCTTCCTTTAAAGGCAGTCACTGTTATGAAAGTTTCGTTAATATACTTATTTTTTAAACATAATAATTTTCCTCCCCAGTCCCGGGATGAAAAATTTCGCGAATCAATTGTTCTCTAAATTTTTCTTCCAAGTGCTTTTTTAAAAGATTTTCATTCATCAAATGAAAATTTGATCTTTCTTTACCATTCAAAACAGTCGTTTTTGAGAAAATGGTATCATTTATACGTATTTCTTGCAAGCATAACGTTTTCAAGCCGCAGTCCCGGGATGAGAAATTTCGTGATTCAAGCGACTCGTTTCGTTGTTCCCCCGAGGGTTTTTTTGAAAGCCTGTTAGTTTTAATTGGTAATTTGTGTGACTCTTTTCCGTTCCAAACGGCAGTAATTGAGAAAATTTGCGTATTCATACGTATTTCTTGCAAACAAAATTTTTCATCCGCAGTACCGGGATGAGAAATTTTGTGATTTATTTGTTGCGTTTAGTTTTTACCTTAGGGGTTTTTTAAAGCTTAAAATTCATTGAATGAATATTTGGTCGCCTCTCTTTCTTTCAAAGCAATCGCTGTTATAAAAGTTTCGTTAATATACGAATTTTTTAAACATTATAATTTTCCTCCGCAGTCCCGGGATGAGAAAAATTTCGCGAATCAATTGTTGTGTAAGTTTTTCTTCCAAGTGCTTTTTTAAAAGCTCTTCATTTAGGAAATGAAAATTTGTTCCTTTCTTTACCATTCAAAACGGTCATTTTTTGAAAATGGTATCATTTATACGTATCTCTTGCAAGCATAACGTTTTCTAGCCGGTCCCGGTATAAGAATTTTCGTGATTCAAGGACTCGTTTAGTTGTTCCCCCGAGGGTTTTTTTGAAAGCCTGTTAGTTTTAATTGTAAATTTGTGTTTTTCTTTCCTTTCCAAACGGCAGTTATGGGAAAAACTTTCGTATTCTAACATATTTCTTGCAAACATAAAATTTTTCATCCGAAGTCCCGGGATGAGAAATTTTGTGATTCAATTCAGGCGTTTAGTTTTTACCTCAGCGGTTTTTTTTGAAACTTAAAATTCATTGAATGAATATTTGGTCGCCTCTCTTCCTTCAAAAGCAGTCGCTGTTACGAAAGTTTCGTTAATATACGTACTTATTAAACATAATAATTTTAATTCGCAGTCCCGAGATGAAAAATTTCGCGAATCAATTGTCGTGTAAGTTTTTCTTCCAAGTGCTTTTTAAAAACTATTCATTCATCAAATGAAAATTTGTTCCTTTCCTTACTCTTCAAAACGGTCGTTTTTTTGAGAATGGTATCATTTATACGTATTTCTTGCAAGCATAACGTTTTCAAGCCGCAGTCCCGGGATGAGAAATTTCGTGATTCAAGCGACTCGTTTCGTTGTTCCCCCGAGGGTTTTTTTGAAAGCGTGTTAGTTTTAATTGTAAATTTGTGTGACTCTTTTCATTTCCAAACGGCAGTTATTGAGAAAATTTTTCGTATTCATACGTATTTCTTGCTAACAAAATTTTTCATTCGCAGTACCGGGATGAGAAATTTTGAGATTCAATTGGTGGCGTTTAGTTTTTACCTCAGCGGTTTTTTAAAGCTTAAAATTCATTGAATGAATATTTGGTCGCCTCTCTTCCTTTCAAAGCAGTCGCTGTTATAAAAGTTTAGTTAATATACGAATTTTTTTAAACATTATAATTTTCCTCCGCAGTCCCGGGATGAGAAATTTCGCGAATCAATTGTCGTGTAAGTTTTTCTTCCAAGTGCTTTTTTAAAAAGCTTTTCATTTATGAAATGAAAATTTGTTCCTTTCTTTACCTTTCAAAACCGTCGTTTTTGAGAAAAAAGGTATCATTTATACGTATTTCTTGCAGGAATAACGTTTTCCAGCCGCAGTCCCGGGATGAGAAATTTCGTGATTCAAGCCACTCGTTTATTTGTTCCACCGAGGGTTTTTTTGAAAGCCTGTTAGTTTTAATTGTAAATTTGTTTGACTCTTTTCATTTCCAAACGGCAGTTATTAAGAAAATGTTCATATTTAAACGTATTTCCTGCAAACATAAAATTTTTTCATCCGCAGTACCGGGATGAGAAATTTTGTGATTCAATTGTGGCGTTTAGTTTTTACCTCAGTGGTTTTTTAAAGCTTAAAATTCATTGAATGAATATTTGGTCACCTCTCTTCCTTTAAAGGCAGTCACTGTTATGAAAGTTTCGTTAATATACTTATTTTTTTAAACATAATAATTTTCCTCCCCAGTCCCGGGATGAAAAATTTCGCGAATCAATTGTTCTCTAAATTTTTCTTCCAAGTGCTTTTTTAAAAGATTTTCATTCATCAAATGAAAATTTGATCTTTCTTTACCATTCAAAACAGTCGTTTTTGAGAAAATGGTATCATTTATACGTATTTCTTGCAAGCATAACGTTTTCAAGCCGCAGTCCCGGGATGAGAAATTTCGTGATTCAAGCGACTCGTTTCGTTGTTCCCCCGAGGGTTTTTTTGAAAGCCTGTTAGTTTTAATTGGTAATTTGTGTGACTCTTTTCCGTTCCAAACGGCAGTAATTGAGAAAATTTCAGTATTCATACGTATTTCCTTGCAAACAAAATTTTTCATCCGCAGTACCGGGATGAGAAAATTTTGTGATTCAATTGTGGCGTTTAGTTTTTACCTCAGCGGTTTTTTAAAGCTTAAAATTCATTGAATGAATATTTGGTCGCCTCTCTTCCTTTAAAGGCAGTCGCTGTTATGAAAGTTTCGTTAATATACTTATTTTTTAAACAGAATAATTTTTTTCCGCAGTGTAGGGATGAAAAATTTCGCGAATCAATTGTTCTCTAAATTTTTCTTCCAAGTGCTTTTTTAAAGGTTTTTCATTCATCAAATGAAAATTTGTTCTTTCTTTACCATTCAAAACGGTCGTTTTTCAGAAAATGGTATCATTTATACGTATTTCTTGCAGGCATAACGTTTTCCAGCCGCAGTCCCGGGATGAGAAATTTCGTGATTCAAGCGACTCGTTTCGTTGTTCCCCGAGGGTTTTTTTGAAAGCCTGTTAGTTTTAATTGTAAATTTGTGTTTTCCAAACGGCAGTTATGGGGAAAACTTTCGTATTCTAACATATTTCTTGCAAACATAAAATTTTTCATCCGAAGTCCCGGGATGAGAAATTTTGTGATTCAATTCAGGCGTTTAGTTTTTACCTCAGCGGTTTTTTTGAAACTTAAAATTCATTGAATGAATATTTGGTCGCCTCTCTTCCTTTCAAAGCAGTCGCTGTTATAAAAGTTTCGTTAATATACGTATCTTTTAAACATAATAATTTTCCTCCGCAGTCTCGGGATGAGAATTTCGCGAATCAATTGTCGTGTAAGTTTTTCTTCCAAGTGCTTTTTTAAAGGCTCTTTATTCATCAAATGAAAATTTGTTCCTTTCTTTACCTTTCAAAACGGTCGTTTTTGAGAAAATGGTATCATATATACGTATTTCTTGCAAGCCTAACGTTTTCCAGCCGCAGTCCCGGGATGAGAAATTTCGTGATTCAAGCGACTCGTTTCGTTGTTCCGCCGAGGGTTTCTTGAAAGCCTGTTAGTTTTAATTGTAAATTTGTGTGACTCTTTTCATTTCCAAACGGCAGTTATTGAGAAAATTTTCGTATTCATACGTATTTCTTGCAAACAAAATATTTTATTCGCAGTACCGGGATGAGAAATTTTGAGATTCAATTGTGGCGTTTAGTTTTTACCTCAGCGGTTTTTTAAAGCTTAAAATTCATTGAATGAATATTTGGTCGCCTCTCTTCCTTTCAAAGCAGTCGCTGTTATAAAAGTTTCGTTAATATACGAATTTTTAAACATTATAATTTTCCTCCGCAGTCCCGGGATGAGAAATTTCGCGAATCAATTGTCGTGTAAGTTTTTCCTCCAAGTGCTTTTTTAAAAGCTCTTCATTTATAAAATGAAAATTTGTTCCTTTCTTTACCTTTCAAAACCGTCGTTTTTGAGAAAAAGGTATCATTTATACGTATTTCTTGCAGGAATAACGTTTTCCAGCCGCAGTCCCGGGATGAGAAATTTGGTGATTCAAGCCACTCGTTTATTTGTTCCACCGAGGGTTTTTTTGAAAGCCTGTTAGTTTTAATTGTAAATTTGTTTGACTCTTTTAATTTCCAAACGGCAGTTATTAAGAAAATTTTCGTATTTAAACGTATTTCCTGCAAACATAAAATTTTTCATCCGCAGTACCGGGATGAGAAATTTTGTGATTCAATTGTGGCGTTTAGTTTTTACCTCAGCGGTTTTTTAAAGCTTAAAATTCATTGAATGAATATTTGGTCGCCTCTCTTCCTTTAAAGGCAGTCACTGTTATGAAAGTTTCGTTAATATACTTATTTTTTAAACATAATAATTTTCCTCCCCAGTCCCGGGATGAAAAATTTCGCGAATCAATTGTTCTTTAAATTTTTCTTCCAAGTGCTTTTTTAAAAGATTTTCATTCATCAAATGAAAATTTGATCTTTCTTTACCATTCAAAACAGTCGTTTTTGAGAAAATGGTATCATTTATACGTATTTCTTGCAAGCATAACGTTTTCAAGCCGCAGTCCCGGGATGAGAAATTTCGTGATTCAAGCGACTCGTTTCGTTGTTCCCCCGAGGGTTTTTTTGAAAGCCTGTTAGTTTTAATTGGTAATTTGTGTGACTCTTTTCCGTTCCAAACGGCAGTAATTGAGAAAATTTGCGTATTCATACGTATTTCTTGCAAACAAAATTTTTCATCCGAGTAACCGGGATGAGAAATTTTGTGATTTATTTGTTGCGTTTAGTTTTTACCTTAGGGGTTTTTTAAAGCTTAAAATTCATTGAATGAATATTTGGTCGCCTCTCTTTCTTTCAAAGCAATCGCTGTTATAAAAGTTTCGTTAATATACGAATTTTTTAAACATTATAATTTTCCTCCGCAGTCCCGGGATGAGAAAAATTTCGCGAATCAATTGTTGTGTAAGTTTTTCTTCCAAGTGCTTTTTTAAAAGCTCTTCATTTAGGAAATGAAAATTTGTTCCTTTCTTTACCATTCAAAACGGTCATTTTTTGAAAATGGTATCATTTATACGTATCTCTTGCAAGCATAACGTTTTCTAGCCGGTCCCGGTATAAGAATTTTCGTGATTCAAGGACTCGTTTAGTTGTTCCCCCGAGGGTTTTTTTGGAAAGCCTGTTAGTTTTAATTGTAAATTTGTGTTTTTCTTTCCTTTCCAAACGGCAGTTATGGGAAAAACTTTCGTATTCTAACATATTTCTTGCAAACATAAAATTTTTCATCCGAAGTCCCGGGATGAGAAATTTTGTGATTCAATTCAGGCGTTTAGTTTTTACCTCAGCGGTTTTTTTGAAACTTAAAATTCATTGAATGAATATTTGGTCGCCTCTCTTCCTTTCAAAGCAGTCGCTGTTACGAAAGTTTCGTTAATATACGTACTTATTAAACATAATAATTTTAATTCGCAGTCCCGAGATGAAAAATTTCGCGAATCAATTGTCGTGTAAGTTTTTCTTCCAAGTGCTTTTTTAAAAACTATTCATTCATCAAATGAAAATTTGTTCCTTTCCTTACTCTTCAAAACGGTCGTTTTTTTGAGAATGGTATCATTTATACGTATTTCTTGCAAGCATAACGTTTTCAAGCCGCAGTCCCGGGATGAGAAATTTCGTGATTCAAGCGACTCGTTTCGTTGTTCCCCCGAGGGTTTTTTTGAAAGCGTGTTAGTTTTAATTGTAAATTTGTGTGACTCTTTTCATTTCCAAACGGCAGTTATTGAGAAAATTTTCGTATTCATACGTATTTCTTGCTAACAAAATTTTTCATTCGCAGTACCGGGATGAGAAATTTTGTGATTCAATTGTGGCGTTTAGTTTTTACCTCAGTGGTTTTTTAAAGCTTAAAATTCATTGAATGAATATTTGGTCACCTCTCTTCCTTTAAAGGCAGTCACTGTTATAAAAGTTTCGTTAATATACTTATTTTTTAAACATAATAATTTTCCTCCCCAGTCCCGGGATGAAAAATTTCGCGAATCAATTGTTCTCTAAATTTTTCTTCCAAGTGCTTTTTTAAAAGATTTTCATTCATCAAATGAAAATTTGATCTTTCTTTACCATTCAAAACAGTCGTTTTTGAGAAAATGGTATCATTTATACGTATTTCTTGCAAGCATAACGTTTTCAAGCCGCAGTCCCGGGATGAGAAATTTCGTGATTCAAGCGACTCGTTTCGTTGTTCCCCCGAGGGTTTTTTTGAAAGCCTGTTAGTTTTAATTGGTAATTTGTGTGACTCTTTTCCGTTCCAAACGGCAGTAATTGAGAAAATTTCAGTATTCATACGTATTTCTTGCAAACAAAATTTTTCATCCGCAGTACCGGGATGTGAAATTTGGTGATTTAATTGTTGCGTTTAGTTTTTACCTTAGGGGTTTTTTAAAGCTTAAAATTCATTGAATGAATATTTGGTCGCCTCTCTTTTTTCAAAGCAATCGCTGTTATAAAAGTTTCGTTAATATACGAATTTTTTAAACATTATAATTTTCCTCCGCAGTCCCGGGATGAGAAAAATTTCGCGAATCAATTGTTGTGTAAGTTTTTCTTCCAAGTGCTTTTTTAAAAGCTCTTCATTTAGGAAATGAAAATTTGTTCCTTTCTTTACCATTCAAAACGGTCATTTTTTGAAAATGGTATCATTTATACGTATCTCTTGCAAGCATAACGTTTTCTAGCCGGTCCCGGTATAAGAAATTTCGTCATTCAAGGACTCGTTTAGTTGTTCCCCCGAGGGTTTTTTTGAAAGCCTGTTAGTTTTAATTGTAAATTTGTGTTTTTCTTTCCTTTCCAAACGGCAGGTATGGGGAAAACTTTCGTATTCTAACATATTTCTTGCAAACATAAAATTTTTCATCCGAAGTCCCGGGATGAGAAATTTTGTGATTCAATTCAGGCGTTTAGTTTTTACCTCAGCGGTTTTTTTGAAACTTAAAATTCATTGAATGAATATTTGGTCGCCTCTCTTCCTTTCAAAGCAGTCGCTGTTACGAAAGTTTCGTTAATATACGTACTTATTAAACATAATAATTTTTATTCGCAGTCCCGGGATGAAAAATTTCGCGAATCAATTGTCGTGTAAGTTTTTCTTCCAAGTGCTTTTTTAAAAACTATTCATTCATCAAATGAAAATTTGTTCCTTTCCCTACTCTTCAAAACGGTCGTTTTTTTGAAAATGGTATCATTTATACGTATTTCTTGCAAGCATAACGTTTTCAAGCCGCAGTCCCGGGATGAGAAATTTCGTGATTCAAGCGACTCGTTTCGTTGTTCCCCCGAGGGTTTTTTTGAAAGCGTGTTAGTTTTAATTGTAAATTTGTGTGACTCTTTTCATTTCCAAACGGCAGTTATTGAGAAAATTTTCGTATTCATACGTATTTCTTGCTAACAAAATTTTTCATTCGCAGTACCGGGATGAGAAATTTTGAGATTCAATTGTGGCGTTTAGTTTTTACCCTAGCGGTTTTTTAAAGCTTAAAATTCATTGAATGAATATTTGGTCGCCTCTCTTCCTTTCAAAGCAGTCGCTGTTATAAAAGTTTAGTTAATATACGAATTTTTTAAACATTATAATTTTCCTCCGCAGTCCCGGGATGAGAAATTTCGCGAATCAATTGTCGTGTAAGTTTTTCTTCCAAGTGCTTTTTTAAAAGCTTTTCATTTATGAAATGAAAATTTGTTCCTTTCTTTACCTTTCAAAACCGTCGTTTTTGAGAAAAAGGTATCATTTATACGTATTTCTTGCAGGAATAACGTTTTCCAGCCGCAGTCCTGGGATGAGAAATTTCGTGATTCAAGCCACTCGTTTATTTGTTCCACCGAGGGTTTTTTTGAAAGCCTGTTAGTTTTAATTGTAAATTTGTTTGACTCTTTTCATTTCCAAAAGGATGTGATTGAAAAAATTTTCGTATTGAGACGTATTTCTTGCTAACATAAAATTTTTCATCCGCAGTACCGGGATGAGAAATTTTGTGATTCAATCGTGGCGTTTAGTTTTTACCTTAGCGGTTTTTTAAAGCTTAAAATTCTTTGAATGAATATTTTGTCGCCTCTCTTCCTTTAAAGGCAGTCGCTGTTATAAAAGTTTCGTTAATATACTTATTTTTAAACATTATAATTTTCCTCCGCAGTCCCGGGATGAAAAATTTCGCGAATCAATTGTTCTCTAAATTTTTCTTCCAAGTGCTTTTTTAAAAGCTTTTTATTCATCAAATGAAAATTAGTTCTTTCTTTACCATTCAAAACAGTCGTTTTTGAGAAAATGGTATCATTTATACGTATTTCTTGCAAGCATAACGTTTTCAAGCCGCAGTCCCGGGATGAGAAATTTCGTGATTCAAGCGACTCGTTTCGTTGTTCCCCCGAGGGTTTTTTTGAAAGCCTGTTAGTTTTAATTGGTAATTTGTGTGACTCTTTTCCGTTCCAAACGGCAGTAATTGAGAAAATTTGCGTATTCATACGTATTTCTTGCAAACAAAATTTTTCATCCGAGTAACCGGGATGAGAAATTTTGTGATTTATTTGTTGCGTTTAGTTTTTACCTTAGGGGTTTTTTAAAGCTTAAAATTCATTGAATGAATATTTGGTCGCCTCTCTTTCTTTCAAAGCAATCGCTGTTATAAAAGTTTCGTTAATATACGAATTTTTTAAACATTATAATTTTCCTCCGCAGTCCCGGGATGAGAAAAATTTCGCGAATCAATTGTTGTGTAAGTTTTTCTTCCAAGTGCTTTTTTAAAAGCTCTTCATTTAGGAAATGAAAATTTGTTCCTTTCTTTACCATTCAAAACGGTCATTTTTTGAAAATGGTATCATTTATACGTATCTCTTGCAAGCATAACGTTTTCTAGCCGGTCCCGGTATAAGAATTTTCGTGATTCAAGGACTCGTTTAGTTGTTCCCCCGAGGGTTTTTTTGAAAGCCTGTTAGTTTTAATTGTAAATTTGTGTTTTTCTTTCCTTTCCAAACGGCAGTTATGGGAAAAACTTTCGTATTCTAACATATTTCTTGCAAACATAAAATTTTTCATCCGAAGTCCCGGGATGAGAAATTTTGTGATTCAATTCAGGCGTTTAGTTTTTACCTCAGCGGTTTTTTTGAAACTTAAAATTCATTGAATGAATATTTGGTCGCCTCTCTTCCTTTCAAAGCAGTCGCTGTTACGAAAGTTTCGTTAATATACGTACTTATTAAACATAATAATTTTAATTCGCAGTCCCGAGATGAAAAATTTAGCGAATCAATTGTCGTGTAAGTTTTTCTTCCAAGTGCTTTTTTAAAAACTATTCATTCATCAAATGAAAATTTGTTCCTTTCCTTACTCTTCAAAACGGTCGTTTTTTTGAGAATGGTATCATTTATACGTATTTCTTGCAAGCATAACGTTTTCAAGCCGCAGGCCCGGGATGAGAAATTTCGTGATTCAAGCGACTCGTTTCGTTGTTCCCCCGAGGGTTTTTTTGAAAGCGTGTTAGTTTTAATTGTAAATTTGTGTGACTCTTTTCATTTCCAAACGGCAGTTATTGAGAAAATTTTCGTATTCATACGTATTTCTTGCTAACAAAATTTTTCATTCGCAGTACCGGGATGAGAAATTTTGAGATTCAATTGTGGCGTTTAGTTTTTACCTCAGCGGTTTTTTAAAGCTTAAAATTCATTGAATGAATATTTGGTCGCCTCTCTTCCTTTCAAAGCAGTCGCTGTTATAAAAGTTTAGTTAATATACGAATTTTTTAAACATTATAATTTTCCTCCGCAGTCCCGGGATGAGAAATTTCGCGAATCAATTGTCGTGTAAGTTTTTCTTCCAAGTGCTTTTTTAAAAGCTTTTCATTTATGAAATGAAAATTTGTTCCTTTCTTTACCTTTCAAAACCGTCGTTTTTGAGAAAAAGGTATCATTTATACGTATTTCTTGCAGGAATAACGTTTTCCAGCCGCAGTCCCGGGATGAGAAATTTCGTGATTCAAGCCACTCGTTTATTTGTTCCACCGAGGGTTTTTTTGAAAGCCTGTTAGTTTTAATTGTAAATTTGTTTGACTCTTTTCATTTCCAAACGGCAGTTATTAAGAAAATTTTCGTATTTAAACGTATTTCCTGCAAACATAAAATTTTTCATCCGCAGTACCGGGATGAGAAATTTTGTGATTCAATTGTGGCGTTTAGTTTTTACCTCAGTGGTTTTTTAAAGCTTAAAATTCATTGAATGAATATTTGGTCACCTCTCTTCCTTTAAAGGCAGTCACTGTTATGAAAGTTTCGTTAATATACTTATTTTTTAAACATATTAATTTTCCTCCCCAGTCCCGGGATGAAAAATTTCGCGAATCAATTGTTCTCTAAATTTTTCTTCCAAGTGCTTTTTTAAAAGATTTTCATTCATCAAATGAAAATTTGATCTTTCTTTACCATTCAAAACAGTCGTTTTTGAGAAAATGGTATCATTTATACGTATTTCTTGCAAGCATAACGTTTTCAAGCCGCAGTCCCGGGATGAGAAATTTCGTGATTCAAGCGACTCGTTTCGTTGTTCCCCCGAGGGTTTTTTTGAAAGCCTGTTAGTTTTAATTGGTAATTTGTGTGACTCTTTTCCGTTCCAAACGGCAGTAATTGAGAAAATTTCAGTATTCATACGTATTTCTTGCAAACAAAATTTTTCATCCGCAGTACCGGGATGTGAAATTTGGTGATTTAATTGTTGCGTTTAGTTTTTACCTTAGGGGTTTTTTAAAGCTTAAAATTCATTGAATGAATATTTGGTCGCCTCTCTTTTTTCAAAGCAATCGCTGTTATAAAAGTTTCGTTAATATACGAATTTTTTAAACATTATAATTTTCCTCCGCAGTCCCGGGATGAGAAAAATTTCGCGAATCAATTGTTGTGTAAGTTTTTCTTCCAAGTGCTTTTTTAAAAGCTCTTCATTTAGGAAATGAAAATTTGTTCCTTTCTTTACCATTCAAAACGGTCATTTTTTGAAAATGGTATCATTTATACGTATCTCTTGCAAGCATAACGTTTTCTAGCCGGTCCCGGTATAAGAAATTTCGTGATTCAAGGACTCGTTTAGTTGTTCCCCCGAGGGTTTTTTTGAAAGCCTGTTAGTTTTAATTGTAAATTTGTGTTTTTCTTTCCTTTCCAAACGGCAGGTATGGGGAAAACTTTCGTATTCTAACATATTTCTTGCAAACATAAAATTTTTCATCCGAAGTCCCGGGATGAGAAATTTTGTGATTCAATTCAGGCGTTTAGTTTTTACCTCAGCGGTTTTTTTGAAACTTAAAATTCATTGAATGAATATTTGGTCGCCTCTCTTCCTTTCAAAGCAGTCGCTGTTACGAAAGTTTCGTTAATATACGTACTTATTAAACATAATAATTTTTATTCGCAGTCCCGGGATGAAAAATTTCGCGAATCAATTGTCGTGTAAGTTTTTCTTCCAAGTGCTTTTTTAAAAACTATTCATTCATCAAATGAAAATTTGTTCCTTTCCCTACTCTTCAAAACGGTCGTTTTTTTGAAAATGGTATCATTTATACGTATTTCTTGCAAGCATAACGTTTTCAAGCCGCAGTCCCGGGATGAGAAATTTCGTGATTCAAGCGACTCGTTTCGTTGTTCCCCCGAGGGTTTTTTTGAAAGCGTGTTAGTTTTAATTGTAAATTTGTGTGACTCTTTTCATTTCCAAACGGCAGTTATTGAGAAAATTTTCGTATTCATACGTATTTCTTGCTAACAAAATTTTTCATTCGCAGTACCGGGATGAGAAATTTTGAGATTCAATTGTGGCGTTTAGTTTTTACCCTAGCGGTTTTTTAAAGCTTAAAATTCAATGAATGAATATTTGGTCGCCTCTCTTCCTTTCAAAGCAGTCGCTGTTATAAAAGTTTAGTTAATATACGAATTTTTTAAACATTATAATTTTCCTCCGCAGTCCCGGGATGAGAAATTTCGCGAATCAATTGTCGTGTAAGTTTTTCTTCCAAGTGCTTTTTTAAAAGCTTTTCATTTATGAAATGAAAATTTGTTCCTTTCTTTACCTTTCAAAACCGTCGTTTTTGAGAAAAAGGTATCATTTATACGTATTTCTTGCAGGAATAACGTTTTCCAGCCGCAGTCCTGGGATGAGAAATTTCGTGATTCAAGCCACTCGTTTATTTGTTCCACCGAGGGTTTTTTTGAAAGCCTGTTAGTTTTAATTGTAAATTTGTTTGACTCTTTTCATTTCCAAAAGGATGTGATTGAAAAAATTTTCGTATTGAGACGTATTTCTTGCTAACATAAAATTTTTCATCCGCAGTACCGGGATGAGAAATTTTGTGATTCAATCGTGGCGTTTAGTTTTTACCTTAGCGGTTTTTTAAAGCTTAAAATTCTTTGAATGAATATTTTGTCGCCTCTCTTCCTTTAAAGGCAGTCGCTGTTATAAAAGTTTCGTTAATATACTTATTTTTAAACATTATAATTTTCCTCCGCAGTCCCGGGATGAAAAATTTCGCGAATCAATTGTTCTCTAAATTTTTCTTCCAAGTGCTTTTTTAAAAGCTTTTTATTCATCAAATGAAAATTAGTTCTTTCTTTACCATTCAAAACAGTCGTTTTTGAGAAAATGGTATCATTTATACGTATTTCTTGCAAGCATAACGTTTTCAAGCCGCAGTCCCGGGATGAGAAATTTCGTGATTCAAGCGACTCGTTTCGTTGTTCCCCCGAGGGTTTTTTTGAAAGCCTGTTAGTTTTAATTGGTAATTTGTGTGACTCTTTTCCGTTCCAAACGGCAGTTATTGGGAAAACGTTTGTATTCAAACGTATTTCTTGCAAACATAAAATTTTTCATCCGCAGTACCGGGATGAGAAATTTTGTGATTCAATTGTGGCGTTTAGATTTTACCTCAGCGGTTTTTTAAAGCTTAAAATTCATTAAATGAATATTTGGTTGCCTCCCTTCCTTTTAAAGCAGTCGCTGTTATGAAAGTTTCGTTAATATACGTACTTTTTAAACATAATAATTTTCCTCCGCAGTCCCGGGATGAGAAATTTCGTGAATCAATTTTCGTGTAAGTTTATCTTCCAAGTGCTTTTTTTAAAAATTCTTCATTCATCAAATGAAAATTTGTTCCTTTCTTTACCTTTCAAAACGGTCATTTTTTGAAAATGGTATCATTTATACGTATCTCTTGCAAGCATAACGTTTTCTAGCCGCAGTCCCGGTATAAGAAATTTCGTGAATCAAGGACTCGTTTAGTTGTTCCCCCGAGGGTTTTTTCGAAAGCCTGTTAGTTTTAATTGTAAATTTGTGTTTTTCTTTCTTTTCCAAACGGCAGTTATGGGGAAAACTTTCGTATTCTAACATATTTCTTGCAAACATAAAATTTTTCATCCGAAGTCCCGGGAAAAAGAAATTTAGTGATTCAATTCAGGCGTTTAGTTTTTACCTCAGCGGTTTTTTTGAAACTTGAAATTCATTGAATGAATATTTGGTCGCCTCTCTTCCTTTCAAAGCAGTCGCTGTTATAAAAGTTTCGTTAATATACGTATCTTTTAAACATAATAATTTTCCTCCGCAGTCCCGGGATGAGTAATTTCGCGAATCAATTGTCGTGTAAGTTTTTCTTCCAAGTGCTTTTTTAAAGGCTCTTTATTCATCAAATTAAAATTTGTTCCTTTCTTTACCTTTCAAAACGGTCGTTTTTGAGAAAATGGTATCATATATACGTATTTCTGGCAAGCATTAAGTTTTCCAGCCGCAGTCCCGGGATGAGAAATTTAGTGATTCAAGCGACTCGTTTACTTGTTCACCCGAGGGTTTTTTTGAAAGCCTGTTAGTTTGAATTGTAAATTTGTTTGACTCCTTTCATTTTCAAAAGGCAGTTATTGGAAAAATTTCCGCATTCAAACGTATTTCTTGCAAACATAAAATTTTTTATCCGCAGTACCGGGTTGAGAAATTTTGTGATTCAATTGTTGCGTTTAGTTTGTACCTCAGCGGTTTTTTAAAGCTTAAAATTAATTTAATGAATATTTGGTCGCCTCTCTTCCTTTCAAAGCATTAGCTGTTACGAAAGTTTCGTTAATATACGTACTTATTAAACATAATAATTTTCCTCCGCAGTCCCGGGATGAGAAAAATTTCGCGAATCAATTGTCGTGTAAGTTTTTCTTCCAAGTGCTTTTTTAAAAGCTCTTCATTTATCAAATGAAAATTTGTTCCTTTCTTTACCTTTTAAAACCGTCGTTTTTGAGAAAAAGGTATCATTTATACGTATTTCTTGCAGGAATAACGTTTTCCAGCCGCAGTCCCGGGATGAGAAATTTTGTGATTCAATTCAGGCGTTTAGTTTTTACCTCAGCGGTTTTTTTGAAACTTAAAATTCATTGAATGAATATTTGGTTGCCTCTCTTCCTTTCAAAGCAGTCGCTGTTATAAAAGTTTCGTTAATATACGTATCTTTTAAACATAATAATTTTCCTCCGCAGTCTCGGGATGAGTAATTTCGCGAATCAATTGTGGTGTAAGTTTTTCTTCCAAGTGCTTTTTTAAAGGCTCTTTACTCATCAAAAGAAAATTTGTTCCTTTCTTTACCTTTCAAAACGGTCGTTTTTGAGAAAATGGTATCATTTATACGTATTTCTTGCAAGCATAACGTTTTCCAGCCGCAGTCCCGGGATGAGAAATTTCGTGATTCAAGCGACTCGTTTCGTTGTTCCGCCGAGGGTTTTTTGAAAGCCTGTTAGTTTTAATTGTAAATTTGTTTGACTCTTTTCATTTCCAAACGGCAGTTATTGAGAAAATTTTCGTATTCATACGTATTTCTTGCAAACAAAATATTTCATTCGCAGTACCGGGATGAGAAATTTTGAGATTCAATTGTGGCGTTTAGTTTTTACCTCAGCGGTTTTTTAAAGCTTAAAATTCATTGAATGAATATATAGTCGCCTCTCTTCCTTTCAAAGCAGTCGCTGTTATAAAAGTTTCGTTAATATACGAATTTTTTAAACATTATAATTTTCCTCCGCAGTCCCGGGATGAGAAATTTCGCGAATCAATTGTCGTGTAAGTTTTTCCTCCAAGTGCTTTTTTAAAAGCTCTTCATTTATAAAATGAAAATTTGTTCCTTTCTTTACCTTTCAAAACCGTCGTTTTTGAGAAAAAGGTATCATTTATACGTATTTCTTGCAGGAATAACGTTTTCCAGCCGCAGTCCCGGGATGAGAAATTTCCTGATTCAAGCCACTCGTTTATTTGTTCCACCGAGGGTTTTTTTGAAAGCCTGTTAGTTTTAATTGTAAATTTGTTTGTCTCTTTTCATTTCCAAACGGCAGTTATTAAGAAAATTTTCGTATTTAAACGTATTTCCTGCAAACATAAAATTTTTCATCCGCAGAGCTGGGATGAGAAATTTTGTGATTCAATTGTGGCGTTTAGTTTTTACCTCAGCGGTTTTTTAAAGCTTAAAATTCATTGAATGAATATTTGGTCGCCTCTCTTCCTTTAAAGGCAGTCACTGTTATGAAAGTTTCGTTAATATTCTTATTTTTTAAACATAATAATTTTCCTCCCTAGTCCCGGGATGAAAAATTTCGCGAATCAATTGTTCTCTAAATTTTTCTTCCAAGTGCTTTTTTAAAGGCTCTTTATTCATCAAATGAAAATTTGCTCCTTTCTTTACCTTTCAAAACGGTCCTTTTTGAGAAAATGGTATCATATATACGTATTTCTTGCAAGCATAAAGTTTTCCAGCCGCAGTCCCGGGATGAGAAATTTAGTGATTCAAGCGACTCGTTTAGTTGTTCACCCGAGGGTTTTTTTGAAAGCCTGTTAGTTTGAATTGTAAATTTGTTTGACTCCTTTCATTTTCAAAAGGCAGTTATTGGAAAAATTTCCGCATTCAAACGTATTTCTTGCAAACATAAAATTTTTTATCCGCAGTACCGGGTTGAGAAATTTTGTGATTCAATTGTTGCGTTTAGTTTGTACCTCAGCGGTTTTTTAAAGCTTAAAATTAATTGAATGAATATTTGGTCGCCTCTCTTCCTTTCAAAGCATTAGCTTTTACGAAAGTTTCGTTAATATACGTACTTATAAAACATAATAATTTTACTCCGCAGTCCCGGGATGAGAAATTTCGCGAATCAATTTTCGTGTAAGATTTTCTTCCAAGTGCTTTTTTAAAGGCTCTTTACTCATCAAAAAAATTTTTTCCTTTCTTTACCTTACAAAACGGTCGTTTTTGAGAAAATAGTATCATTTATACGTATTTCTTGCAAGCCTAACGTTTTCCAGCCGCAGTCCCGGGATGAGAAATTTCGTGATTCAAGCGACTCGTTTCGTTGTTCCGTTGAGGGTTTTTTGAAAGCCTGTTAGTTTTAATTGTAAATTTGTGTGACTCTTTTCATTTCCAAACGGCAGTTATTGAGAAAATTTTCGTATTCATACGTATTTCTTGCAAACAAAATATTTCATTCGCAGTACCGGGATGAGAAATTTTGAGATTCAATTGTGGCGTTTAGTTTTTACCTCAGCGGTTTTTTAAAGCTTAAAATTCATTGAATGAATATTTGGTCGCCTCTCTTCCTTTCAAAGCAGTCGCTGTTATAAAAGTTTCGTTAATATACGAATTTTTTAAACATTATAATTGTCCTCCGCAGTCCCGGGATGAGAAATTTCGCGAATCAATTGTCGTGTAAGTTTTTCCTCCAAGTGCTTTTTTAAAAGCTCTTCATTTATAAAATGAAAATTTGTTCCTTTCTTTACCTTTCAAAACCGTCGTTTTTGAGAAAAAGGTATCATTTATACATATTTCTTGCAGGAATAACGTTTTCAAGCCGCAGTCCCGGGATGAGAAATTTCGTGATTCAAGCCACTCGTTTATTTGTTCCACCGAGGGTTTTTTTGAAAGCCTGTTAGTTTTAATTGTAAATTTGTTTGACTCTTTTCATTTCCAAACGGCAGTTATTACGAAAATTTTCGTATTTAAACGTATTTCCTGCAAACATAAAATTTTCCATCCGCAGTACCGGGATGAGAAATTTTGTGATTCAATTGTGGCGTTTAGTTTTTACCTCAGCGGTTTTTTAAAGCTTAAAATTCATTGCATGAATATTTGGTCGCCTCTCTTCCTTTAAAGGCAGTCACTGTTATGAAAGTTTCGTTAATATACTTATTTTTTAAACATAATAATTTTCCTCCCCAGTCCCGGGATGAAAAATTTCGCGAATCAATTGTTCTCTAAATTTTTCTTCCAAGTGCTTTTTTAAAAGTTTTTCATTCATCAAATGAAAATTTGATCTTTCTTTACCATTCAAAACAGTCGTTTTTGAGAAAATGGTATCATTTATACGTATTTCTTGTAAGCATAACGTTTTCAAGCCGCAGTCCCGGGATGAGAAATTTCGTGATTCAAGCGACTCGTTTCGTTGTTCCCCCGAGGGTTTTTTTGAAAGCCTGTTAGTTTTAATTGGTAATTTGTGTGACTCTTTTCCGTTCCAAACGGCAGTAATTGAGAAAATTTGCGTATTCAAACGTATTTCTTGCAACAAAATTTTTCATCCGCAGTACCGGGATGAGAAATTTTGCGATTTAATTGTTGCGTTTAGTTTTTACCTCAGCGGTTTTTTAAAGCTTAAAATTCATTGAATGAATATTTGGTCGCCTCTCTTTCTTTCAAAGCAATCGCTGTTATAAAAGTTTCGTTAATATACGAATTTTTTAAACATTATAATTTTCCTCCGCAGTCCCGGGATGAGAAAAATTTCGCGAATCAATTGTCGTGTAAGTTTTTCTTCCAAGTGCTTTTTTAAAAGCTCTTCATTTAGGAAATGAAAATTTGTTCCTTTCTTTACCATTCAAAACGGTCATTTTTTGAAAATGGTATCATTTATACGTATTTCTTGCAAGCATAACGTTTTCTAGCCGGTCCCGGTATAAGAAATTTCGTGATTCAAGGACTCGCTTAGTTGTTCCCCCGAGGGTTTTTTTGAAAGCCTGTTAGTTTTAATTGTAAATTTGTGTTTTTCTTTCCTTTCCAAACGGCAGTTATGGGGAAAACTTTCGTATTCTAACATATTTCTTGCAAACATAAAATTTTTCATCCGAAGTCCCGGGATGAGAAATTTTGTGATTTAATTCAGGCGTTTAGTTTTTACCTCAGCGGTTTTTTTGAAACTTAAAATTCATTGAATGAATATTTGGTCGCCTCTCTTCCTTTCAAAGGAGTCGCTGTTACGAAAGTTTCGTTAATATACGTACTTATTAAACATAATAATTTTTATTCGCAGTCCCGGGATGAAAAATTTCGCGAATCAATTGTCGTGTAAGTTTTTCTTCCAAGTGCTTTTTTAAAAACTATTCATTCATCAAATGAAAATTTGTTCCTTTCCTTACTCTTCAAAACGGTCGTTTTTTTGAAAATGGTATCATTTATACGTATTTCTTGCAAGCATAACGTTTTCAAGCCGCAGTCCCGGGATGAGAAATTTCGTGATTCAAGCGACTCGTTTCGTTGTTCCCCCGAGGGTTTTTTTGAAAGCGTGTTAGTTTTAATTGTAAATTTGTGTGACTCTTTTCATTTCCAAACGGCATTTATTGAGAAAATTTTCGTATTCATACGTATTTCTTGCTAACAAAATTTTTCATTCGCAGTACCGGGATGAGAAATTTTGAGATTCAATTGTGGCGTTTAGTTTTTACCTCAGCGGTTTTTTAAAGCTTAAAATTCATTGAATGAATATTTGGTCGCCTCTCTTCCTTTCAAAGCAGTCGCTGTTATATAAGTTTCGTTAATATACGAATTTTTTAAACATTATAATTTTCCTCCGCAGTCCCGGGATGAGAAAAATTTCGCGAATCAATTGTCGTGTAAGTTTTTCTTCCAAGTGCTTTTTTAAAAGCTCTTCATTTAGGAAATGAAAATTTGTTCCTTTCTTTACCATTCAAAACGGTCATTTTTTGAAAATGGTATCATTTATACGTATCTCTTGCAAGCATAACGTTTTCTAGCCGGTCCCGGTATAAGAAATTTCGTGATTCAAGGACTCGTTTAGTTGTTCCCCCGAGGGTTTTTTTGAAAGCCTGTTAGTTTAAATTGTAAATTTGTGTTTTTCTTTCCTTTCCAAACGGCAGTTATGGGGAAAACTTTCGTATTATAACATATTTCTTGCAAACATAAAATTTTTCATCCGAAGTCCCGGGATGAGAAATTTTGTGATTTAATTCAGGCGTTTAGTTTTCACCTCAGCGGTTTTTTTGAAACTTAAAATTCATTGAATGAATATTTGGTCGCCTCTCTTCCTTTCAAAGCAGTCGCTGTTACGAAAGTTTCGTTAATATACGTACTTATTAAACATAATAATTTTTATTCGCAGTCCCGGGATGAAAAATTTCGCGAATCAATTGTCGTGTAAGTTTTTCTTCCAAGTGCTTTTTTAAAAACTATTCATTCATCAAATGAAAATTTGTTCCTTTCCTTACTCTTCAAAACGGTCGTTTTTTTGAAAATGGTATCATTTATACGTATTTCTTGCAAGCATAACGTTTTCAAGCCGCAGTCCCGGGATGAGAAATTTCGTGATTCAAGCGACTCGTTTCGTTGTTCCCCCGAGGGTTTTTTTGAAAGCGCGTTAGTTTTAATTGTAAATTTGTGTGACTCTTTTCATTTCCAAACGGCATTTATTGAGAAAATTTTCGTATTCATACGTATTTCTTGCTAACAAAATTTTTCATACGCAGTACCGGGATGAGAAATTTTGAGAT
Source organism: Hetaerina americana (assembly GCF_022747635.1). Classification (NCBI taxonomy): domain Eukaryota; kingdom Metazoa; phylum Arthropoda; class Insecta; order Odonata; family Calopterygidae; genus Hetaerina; species Hetaerina americana. The sequence continues at coordinate 97,756 of NW_027286936.1, read as the reverse complement.
TCAATTGTGGCGTTTAGTTTTTACCTCAGCGGTTTTTTAAAGCTTAAAATTCATTGAATGAATATTTGGTCGCCTCTCTTCCTTTCAAAGCAGTCGCTGTTATAAAAGTTTCGTTAATATACGAATTTTTTAAACATTATAATTTTCCTCCGCAGTCCCGGGTTGAGAAATTTCGCGAATCAATTGTCGTGTAAGTTTTTCTTCCAAGTGCTTTTTTAAAAACTATTCATTCATCAAATGAAAATTTGTTCCTTTCCTTACTCTTCAAAACGGTCGTTTTTTTGAAAATGGTATCATTTATACGTATTTCTTGCAGGAATAACGTTTACCAGCCGCAGTCCTGGGATGAGAAATTTCGTGATTCAAGCCACTCGTTTATTTGTTCCACCGAGGGTTTTTTTGAAAGCCTGTTAGTTTTAATTGTAAATTTGTTTGACTCTTTCATTTCCAAAAGGAAGTTATTGAAAAAATTTTCGTATTGAGACGTATTTCTTGCAAACATAAAATTTTTCATCCGCAGTACCTGGATGAGAAATTTTGTGATTCAATCGTGGCGTTTAGTTTTTACCTTAGCGGTTTTTTAAAGCTTAAAATTCTTTGAATGAATATTTTGTCGCCTCTCTTCCTTTAAAGGCAGTCGCTGTTATAAAAGTTTCGTTAATATACTTATTTTTAAACATAATAATTTTCCTCCGCAGTCCCGGGATGAAAAATTTCGCGAATCAATTCTTGTCTAAATTTTTCTTCCAAGTGCTTTTTTAAAAGCTTTTTATTCATCAAATGGAAATTAGTACTTTCTTTACCATTCAAAACGGTCGTTTTTGAGAAAATGGTATCATTTATACGTATTTTTTGCAAGCATAAAGTTTTCCAGCCGCAGTCCGGGGATGAGAAATTTCGTGATTCAAGCGACTCGTTTAGTTGTTCCTCCGAGGGTTTTTTATAAAGACTGTTAGTTTTAATTGTAAAATTGTGTTACTCTTTTCATTTCCAAACGGCAGTTATTGGGAAAACGTTCGTATTCAAACGTATTTCTTGCAAACATAAAATTTTTCATCCGCAGTACCGGGATGAGAAATTTTGTGATTCAATTGTGGCGTTTAGTTTTTACCTCAGCGGTTTTTTAAAGCTTAAAATTCATTGAATGAATATTTGGTTGCCTCCCTTCCTTTTAAAGCAGTCGCTGTTATGAAAGTTTCGTTAATATACGTACTTTTTTAACATAATAATTTTCCTCCGCAGTCCCGGGATGAGAAATTTCGTGAATCAATTTTCGTGTTAGTTTTTCTTCCAAGTGCTTTTCTAAAAGCTTTTCATTCATCAAATGAAAATTTGTTCTTTCTTTACCATTCAAAACGGTCGTATTTGAGAAAATGGTATCATTTATACGTACTTCTTGCAAGCATAACGTTTTCTAGCCGCAGTCCCGGTATAAGAAATTTCATGATTCAAGCGACTCGTTTTGTTGTTCCCCCGAGGGTTTTTTTGAAAGCGTTTTTGTTTTAATTGTAAATTTGTGTTTTCCTTTTATTTCCAAACGGCAGTTATTGAGAAAATTTTCGTATTCATACGTATTTCTTGTAAATATAAAATTTTTCATCCGCAGTCCCGGGATGAGAAATTTCGTGAATCAATTTTCGTGTAAGTTTTTCTTCCAAGTGCTTTTCTAAAAGCTTTTTATTCATCAAATGAAAATTTGTTCCTTTCTTTACCTTTCAAAACGGTCTTTTTTGAGAAAATGGTATCATATATACGTATTTCTTGCAAGGTTAAAGTTTTCCAGCCGCAGTCCCGGGATGAGAAATTTAGTGATTCAAGCGACTCGTTTAGTTGTTCACCCGAGGGTTTTTTTGAAAGCCTGTTAGTTTGAATTGTAAATTTGTTTGACTCCTTTCATTTTCAAAAGGCAGTTATTGGAAAAATTTCCGCATTCAAACGTATTTCTTGCAAACATAAAATTTTTTATCCGCAGTACCGGGTTGAGAAATTTTGTGATTCAATTGTTGCGTTTAGTTTGTACCTCAGCGGTTTTTTAAAGCTTAAAATTAATTGAATGAATATTTGGTCGCCTCTCTTCCTTTCAAAGCATTAGCTGTTACGAAAGTTTCGTTAATATACGTACTTATTAAACATAATAATTTTCCTCCGCAGTCCCGGGATGAGAAATTTCGCGAATCAATTTGCGTGTAAGATTTTCTTCCAAGTGCTTTTTTAAAGGCTCTTTACTCATCAAAAAAAAATTTGTTCCTTTCTTTACCTTTCAAAACCGTCGTTTTTGAGAAAAAGGTATCATTTATACGTATTTCTTGCAGGAATAACGTTTTCCAGCCGCAGTCCCGGGATGAGAAATTTCGTGATTCAAGGCACTCGTTTATTTGTTCCACCGAGGGTTTTTTTGAAAGCCTGTTAGTTTTAATTGTAAATTTGTTTGACTCTTTTCAATTCCAAACGGCAGTTATTAAGAAAATTTTCGTATTTAAACGTATTTCCTGCAAACATAAAATTTTTCATCCGCAGTACCGGGATGAGATATTTTGTGATTCAATTGTGGCGTTTAGTTTTTACCTCAGCGGTTTTTTAAAGCTTATAATTCATTGAATGAATATTTGGTCGCCTCTCTTCCTTTAAAGGCAGTCACTGTCATGAAAGTTTCGTTAATATACTTATTTTTTAAACATAATAATTTTCCTCCCCAGTCCCGGGTTGAAAAATTTCGCAAATCAATTGTTCTCTAAATTTTTCTTCCAAGTGCTTTTTTAAAAACTATTCATTCATCAAATGAAAATTTGTTCCTTTCCTTACTCTTCAAAACGGTCGTTTTTTTGAAAATGGTATCATTTATACGTATTTCTTGCAAGCATAACGTTTTCAAGCCGCAGTCCCGGGATGAGAAATTTCGTGATTCAAGCGACTCGTTTAGTTGTTCCTCCGAGGGTTTTTTATAAAGACTGTTAGTTTTAATTGTAAAATTGTGTTACTCTTTTCATTTCCAAACGGCAGTTATTGGGAAAACGTTCGTATTCAAACGTATTTCTTGCTAACAAAATTTTTCATTCGCAGTACCGGGATGAGAAATTTTGAGATTCAATTGTGGCGTTTAGTTTTTACCTCAGCGGTTTTTTAAAGCTTAAAATTCATTGAATGAATATTTGGTCGCCTCTCTTCCTTTCAAAGCAGTCGCTGTTATAAAAGTTTCGTTAATATACGAATTTTTTAAACATTATAATTTTCCTCCGCAGTCCCGGGATGAGAAATTTCGCGAATCAATTCTTGTCTAAATTTTTCTTCCAAGTGCTTTTTTAAAAGCTTTTTATTCATCAAATGGAAATTAGTTCTTTCTTTACCATTCAAAACGGTCGTTTTTGAGAAAATGGTATCATTTATACGTATTTTTTGCAAGCATAAAGTTTTCCAGCCGCAGTCCGGGGATGAGAAATTTCGTGATTCAAGCGACTCGTTTAGTTGTTCCTCCGAGGGTTTTTTATAAAGACTGTTAGTTTTAATTGTAAAATTGTGTTACTCTTTTCATTTCCAAACGGCAGTTATTGGGAAAACGTTCGTATTCAAACGTATTTCTTGCAAACATAAAATTTTTCATCCGCAGTACCGGGATGAGAAATTTTGTGATTCAATTGTGGCGTTTAGTTTTTACCTCAGCGGTTTTTTAAAGCTTAAAATTCATTGAATGAATATTTGGTTGCCTCCCTTCCTTTTAAAGCAGTCGCTGTTATGAAAGTTTCGTTAATATACGTACTTTTTTAACATAATAATTTTCCTCCGCAGTCCCGGGATGAGAAATTTCGTGAATCAATTTTCGTGTAAGTTTTTCTTCCAAGTGCTTTTCTAAAAGCTTTTCATTCATCAAATGAAAATTTGTTCTTTCTTTACCATTCAAAACGGTCGTTTTTGAGAAAATGGTATCATTTATACGTACTTCTTGCAAGCATAAAGTTTTCTAGCCGCAGTCCCGGTATAAGAAATTTCATGATTCAAGCGACTCGTTTTGTTGTTCCCCCGAGGGTTTTTTTGAAAGCGTTTTTGTTTTAATTGTAAATTTGTGTTTTCCTTTTATTTCCAAACGGCAGTTATTGAGAAAATTTTCGTATTCATACGTATTTCTTGTAAATATAAAATTTTTCATCCGCAGTCCCGGGATGAGAAATTTCGTGAATCAATTTTCGTGTAAGTTTTTCTTCCAAGTGCTTTTCTAAAAGCTTTTTATTCATCAAATGAAAATTTGTTCCTTTCTTTACCTTTCAAAACGGTCGTTTTTGAGAAAATGGTATCATATATACGTATTTCTTGCAAGGTTAAAGTTTTCCAGCCGCAGTCCCGGGATGAGAAATTTAGTGATTCAAGCGACTCGTTTAGTTGTTCACCCGAGGGTTTTTTTGAAAGCCTGTTAGTTTGAATTGTAAATTTGTTTGACTCCTTTCATTTTCAAAAGGCAGTTATTGGAAAAATTTCCGCATTCAAACGTATTTCTTGCAAACATAAAATTTTTTATCCGCAGTACCGGGTTGAGAAATTTTGTGATTCAATTGTTGCGGTTAGTTTGTACCTCAGCGGTTTTTTAAAGCTTAAAATTAATTGAATGAATATTTGGTCGCCTCTCTTCCTTTCAAAGCATTAGCTGTTACGAAAGTTTCGTTAATATACGTACTTATTAAACATAATAATTTTCCTCCGCAGTCCCGGGATAAGAAATTTCGCGAATCAATTTGCGTGTAAGATTTTCTTCCAAGTGCTTTTTTAAAGGCTCTTTACTCATCAAAAGAAAATTTGTTCCTTTCTTTACCTTTCAAAACGGTCGTTTTTGAGAAAATGGTATCATTTATACGTATTTCTTGCAAGCATAACGTTTTCCAGCCGCAGTCCCGGGATGAGAAATTTCGTGATTCAAGCGACTCGTTTCGTTGTTCCGTTGAGGGTTTTTTGAAAGCCTGTTAGTTTTAATTGTAAATTTGTGTGACTCTTTTCATTTCCAAACGGCAGTTATTGAGAAAATTTTCGTATTCATACGTATTTCTTGCAAACAAAATATTTCATTCGCAGTACCGGGATGAGAAATTTTGAGATTCAATTGTGGCGTTAGTTTTTACCTCAGCGGTTTTTTAAAGCTTAAAATTCATTGAATGAATATTTGGTCGCCTCTATTCCTTTCAAAGCAGTCGCTGTTATAAAAGTTTCGTTAATATACGAATTTTTTAAACATTATAATTTTCCTCCGCAGTCCCGGGATGAGAAATTTCGCGAATCAATTGTCGTGTAAGTTTTTCCTCCAAGTGCTTTTTTAAAAGCTCTTCATTTATGAAATGAAAATTTGTTCTTTTCTTTACCTTTCAAAACCGTCGTTTTTGAGAAAAAGGTATCATTTATACGTATTTCTTGCAGGAATAAGGTTTTTCAGCCGCAGTCCCGGGATGAGAAATTTCGTGATTCAAGGCACTCGTTTATTTGTTCCACCGAGGGTTTTTTTGAAAGCCTGTTAGTTTTAATTGTAAATTTGTTTGACTCTTTTCATTTCCAAACGGCAGTTATTAAGAAAATTTTCGTATTTAAACGTATTTCCTGCAAACATAAAATTTTTCATCCGCAGTACCGGGATGAGATATTTTGTGATTCAATTGTGGCGTTTAGTTTTTACCTCAGCGGTTTTTTAAAGCTTAAAATTCATTGAATGAATATTTGGTCGCCTCTCTTCCTTTAAAGGCAGTCACTGTCATGAAAGTTTCGTTAATATACTTATTTTTTAAACATAATAATTTTCCTCCCCAGTCCCGGGTTGAAAAATTTCGCGAATCAATTGTTCTCTAAATTTTTCTTCAAAGTGCTTTTTTAAAAGTTTTTCATTCATCAAATGAAAATTTGATCTTTCTTTACCATTCAAAACAGTCGTTTTTGAGAAAATGGTATCATTTATACGTATTTCTTGCAAGCATAACATTTTCAAGCCGCAGTCCCGGGATGAGAAATTTCGTGATTCAAGCGACTCGTTTCGTTGTTCCCCCGAGGGTTTTTTTGAAAGCGTGTTAGTTTTAATTGTAAATTTGTGACTCTTTTCATTTCCAAACGGCAGTTATTGAGAAAATTTTCGTATCATACGTATTTCTTGCTAACAAAATTTTTCATTCGCAGTACCGGGATGAGAAATTTTGAGATTCAATTGTGGCGTTTAGTTTTTACCTCAGTGGTTTTTTAAAGCTTAAAATTCATTGAATGAATATTTGGTCGCCTCTCTTCCTTTCAAAGCAGTCGCTGTTATAAAAGTTTCGTTAATATACGAATTTTTTAAACATTATAATTTTCCTCCGCAGTCCCGGGATGAGAAATTTCGCGAATCAATTGTCGTGTAAGTTTTTCTTCCAAGTGCTTTTTTAAAAGCTCTTCATTTATGAAATGAAAATTTGTTCCTTTCTTTACCTTTCAAAACCGTCGTTTTTGAGAAAAAGGTATCATTTATACGTATTTCTTGCAGGAATAACGTTTTCCAGCCGCAGTCCTGGGATGAGAAATTTTGTGATTCAAGCCACTCGTTTATATTGTTCCACCGAGGGTTTTTTTGAAAGCCTGTTAGTTTTAATTGTAAATTTGTTTGACTCTTTTCATTTCCAAAAGGAAGTTATTGAAAAAATTTTCGTATTGAGACGTATTTCTTGCAAACATAAAATTTTTCATCCGCAGTACCTGGATGAGAAATTTTGTGATTCAATCGTGGCGTTTAGTTTTTACCTTAGCGGTTTTTTAAAGCTTAAAATTCTTTGAATGAATATTTTGTCGCCTCTCTTCCTTTAAAGGCAGTCGCTGTTATAAAAGTTTCGTTAATATACTTATTTTTAAACATAATAATTTTCCTCCGCAGTCCCGGGATGAAAAATTTCGCGATTCAATTCTTGTCTAAATTTTTCTTCCAAGTGCTTTTTTAAAAGCTTTTCATTCATCAAATGAAAATTTGTTCTTTCTTTACCATTCAAAACGGTCGTATTTGAGAAAAAGGTATCATTTATACGTACTTCTTGCAAGCATAAAGTTTTCTAGCCGCAGTCCCGGTATAAGAAATTTCATGATTCAAGCGACTCGTTTTGTTGTTCCCCCGAGGGTTTTTTTGAAAGTGTTTTTGTTTTAATTGTAAATTTGTGTTTTCCTTTTATTTCCAAACGGCAGTTATTGAGAAAATTTTCGTATTCATACGTATTTCTTGTAAATATAAAATTTTTCATCCGCAATCCCGGGATGAGAAATTTCGTGAATCAATTTTCGTGTAAGTTTTTCTTCCAAGTGCTTTTCTAAAAGCTTTTTATTCATCAAATGAAAATTTGTTCCTTTCTTTACCTTTCAAAACGGTCGTTTTTGAGAAAATGGTATCATATATACGTATTTCTTGCAAGGTTAAAGTTTTCCAGCCGCAGTCCCGGGATGAGAAATTTAGTGATTCAAGCGACTCGTTTAGTTGTTCACCCGAGGGTTTTTTTGAAAGCCTGTTAGTTTGAATTGTAAATTTGTTTGACTCCTTTCATTTTCAAAAGGCAGTTATTGGAAAAATTTCCGCATTCAAACGTATTTCTTGCAAACATAAAATTTTTTATCCGCAGTACCGGGTTGAGAAATTTTGTGATTCAATTGTTGCGTTTAGTTTGTACCTCAGCGGTTTTTTAAAGCTTAAAATTAATTGAATGAATATTTGGTCGCCTCTCTTCCTTTCAAAGCATTAGCTGTTACGAAAGTTTCGTTAATATACGTACTTATTAAACATAATAATTTTCCTCCGCAGTCCCGGGATAAGAAATTTCGCGAATCAATTTGCGTGTAAGATTTTCTTCCAAGTGCTTTTTTAAAGGCTCTTTACTCATCAAAAGAAAATTTGTTCCTTTCTTTACCTTTCAAAACGGTCGTTTTTGAGAAAATGGTATCATTTATACGTATTTCTTGCAAGCATAACGTTTTCCAGCCGCAGTCCCGGGGTGAGAAATTTCGTGATTCAAGCGACTCGTTTCGTTGTTCCGTTGAGGGTTTTTTGAAAGCCTGTTAGTTTTAATTGTAAATTTGTGTGACTCTTTTCATTTCCAAACGGCAGTTATTGAGAAAATTTTCGTATTCATACGTATTTCTTGCAAACAAAATATTTCATTCGCAGTACCGGGATGAGAAATTTTGAGATTCAATTGTGGCGTTTAGTTTTTACCTCAGCGGTTTTTTAAAGCTTAAAATTCATTGAATGAATATTTGGTCGCCTCTATTCCTTTCAAAGCAGTCGCTGTTATAAAAGTTTCGTTAATATACGAATTTTTTAAACATTATAATTTTCCTCCGCAGTCCCGGGATGAGAAATTTCGCGAATCAATTGTCGTGTAAGTTTTTCCTCCAAGTGCTTTTCTAAAAGCTTTTTATTCATCAAATGAAAATTTGTTCCTTTCTTTACCTTTCAAAACGGTCGTTTTTGAGAAAATGGTATCATATATACGTATTTCTTGCAAGGTTAAAGTTTTCCAGCCGCAGTCCCGGGATGAGAAATTTAGTGATTCAAGCGACTCGTTTAGTTGTTCACCCGAGGGTTTTTTTGAAAGCCTGTTAGTTTGAATTGTAAATTTGTTTGACTCCTTTCATTTCCAAAAGGCAGTTATTGGAAAAATTTCCGCATTCAAACGTATTTCTTGCAAACAAAATTTTTTATCCGCAGTACCGGGTTGAGAAATTTTGTGATTCAATTGTTGCGTTTAGTTTGTACCTCAGCGGTTTTTTAAAGCTTAAAATTAATTGAATGAATATTTGGTCGCCTCTCTTCCTTTCAAAGCATTAGCTGTTACGAAAGTTTCGTTAATATACGTACTTATTAAACATAATAATTTTCCTCCGCAGTCCCGGGATGAGAAATTTCGCGAATCAATTTGCGTGTAAGATTTTCTTCCAAGTGCTTTTTTAAAGGCTTTTTACTCATTAAAAAAAATTTGTTCCTTTCTTTACCTTTCAAAACCGTCGTTTTTGAGAAAAAGGTATCATTTATACGTATTTCTAGCAGGAATAACGTTTTCCAGCCGCAGTCCCGGGATGAGAAATTTCGTGATTCAAGGCACTCGTTTATTTGTTCCACCGAGGGTTTTTTTGAAAGCCTGTTAGTTTTAATTGTAAATTTGTTTGACTCTTTTCATTTCCAAACGGCAGTTATTAAGAAAATTTTCGTATTTAAACGTATTTCCTGCAAACATAAAATTTTTCATCCGCAGTACCGGGATGAGATATTTTGTGATTCAATTGTGGCGTTTAGTTTTTACCTCAGCGGTTTTTTAAAGCTTATAATTCATTGAATGAATATTTGGTCGCCTCTCTTCCTTTAAAGGCAGTCACTGTCATGAAAGTTTCGTTAATATACTTATTTTTTAAACATAATAATTTTCCTCCCCAGTCCCGGGTTGAAAAATTTCGCAAATCAATTGTTCTCTAAATTTTTCTTCCAAGTGCTTTTTTAAAAACTATTCATTCATCAAATGAAAATTTGTTCCTTTCCTTACTCTTCAAAACGGTCGTTTTTTTGAAAATGGTATCATTTATTCGTATTTCTTGCAAGCATAACGTTTTCAAGCCGCAGTCCCGGGATGAGAAATTTCGTGATTCAAGCGACTCGTTTCGTTGTTCCCCCGAGGGTTTTTTTGAAAGCGTGTTAGTTTTAATTGTAAATTTGTGTGACTCTTTTCATTTCCAAACGGCAGTTATTGAGAAAATTTTCGTATTCATACGTATTTCTTGCTAACAAAATTTTTCATTCGCAGTACCGGGATGAGAAATTTTGAGATTCAATTGTGGCGTTTAGTTTTTACCTCAGCGGTTTTTTAAAGCTTAAAATTCATTGAATGAATATTTGGTCGCCTCTCTTCCTTTCAAAGCAGTCGCTGTTATAAAAGTTTCGTTAATATACGAATTTTTTAAACATTATAATTTTCCTCCGCAGTCCCGGGATGAGAAATTTCGCGAATCAATTCTTGTCTAAATTTTTCTTCCAAGTGCTTTTTTAAAAGCTTTTTATTCATCAAATGGAAATTAGTTCTTTCTTTACCATTCAAAACGGTCGTTTTTGAGAAAATGGTATCATTTATACGTATTTTTTGCAAGCATAAAGTTTTCCAGCCGCAGTCCTGGGATGAGAAATTTTGTGATTCAAGCCCCTCGTTTATTTGTTCCACCGAGGGTTTTTTTGAAAGCCTGTTAGTTTTAATTGTAAATTTGTTTGACTCTTTTCATTTCCAAAAGGAAGTTATTGAAAAAATTTTCGTATTGAGACGTATTTCTTGCAAACATAAAATTTTTCATCCGCAGTACCTGGATGAGAAATTTTGTGATTCAATCGTGGCGTTTAGTTTTTACCTTAGCGGTTTTTTAAAGCTTAAAATTCTTTGAATGAATATTTTGTCGCCTCTCTTCCTTTAAAGGCAGTCGCTGTTATAAAAGTTTCGTTAATATACTTATTTTTAAACATAATAATTTTCCTCCGCAGTCCCGGGATGAAAAATTTCGCGAATCAATTCTTGTCTAAATTTTTCTTCCAAGTGCTTTTTTAAAAGCTTTTCATTCATCAAATGAAAATTTGTTCTTTCTTTACCATTCAAAACGGTCGTATTTGAGAAAAAGGTATCATTTATACGTACTTCTTGCAAGCATAAAGTTTTCTAGCCGCAGTCCCGGTATAAGAAATTTCATGATTCAAGCGACTCGTTTTGTTGTTCCCCCGAGGGTTTTTTTGAAAGCGTTTTTGTTTTAATTGTAAATTTGTGTTTTCCTTTTATTTCCAAACGGCAGTTATTGAGAAAATTTTCGTATTCATACGTATTTCTTGTAAATATAAAATTTTTCATCCGCAGTCCCGGGATGAGAAATTTCGTGAATCAATTTTCGTGTAAGTTTTTCTTCCAAGTGCTTTTCTAAAAGCTTTTTATTCATCAAATGAAAATTTGTTCCTTTCTTTACCTTTCAAAACGGTCGTTTTTGAGAAAATGGTATCATATATACGTATTTCTTGCAAGGTTAAAGTTTTCCAGCCGCAGTCCCGGGATGAGAAATTTAGTGATTCAAGCGACTCGTTTAGTTGTTCACCCGAGGGTTTTTTTGAAAGCCTGTTAGTTTGAATTGTAAATTTGTTTGACTCCTTTCATTTTCAAAAGGCAGTTATTGGAAAAATTTCCGCATTCAAACGTATTTCTTGCAAACATAAAATTTTTTATCCGCAGTACCGGGTTGAGAAATTTTGTGATTCAATTGTTGCGTTTAGTTTGTACCTCAGCGGTTTTTTAAAGCTTAAAATTAATTGAATGAATATTTGGTCGCCTCTCTTCCTTTCAAAGCATTAGCTGTTACGAAAGTTTCGTTAATATACGTACTTATTAAACATAATAATTTTCCTCCGCAGTCCCGGGATAAGAAATTTCGCGAATCAATTTGCGTGTAAGATTTTCTTCCAAGTGCTTTTTTAAAGGCTCTTTACTCATCAAAAGAAAATTTGTTCCTTTCTTTACCTTTCAAAACGGTCGTTTTTGAGAAAATGGTATCATTTATACGTATTTCTTGCAAGCATAACGTTTTCCAGCCGCAGTCCCGGGATGAGAAATTTCGTGATTCAAGCGACTCGTTTCGTTGTTCCGTTGAGGGTTTTTTGAAAGCCTGTTAGTTTTAATTGTAAATTTGTGTGACTCTTTTCATTTCCAAACGGCAGTTATTGAGAAAATTTTCGTATTCATACGTATTTCTTGCAAACAAAATATTTCATTCGCAGTACCGGGATGAGAAATTTTGAGATTCAATTGTGGCGTTTAGTTTTTACCTCAGCGGTTTTTTAAAGCTTAAAATTCATTGAATGAATATTTGGTCGCCTCTATTCCTTTCAAAGCAGTCGCTGTTATAAAAGTTTCGTTAATATACGAATTTTTTAAACATTATAATTTTCCTCCGCAGTCCCGGGATGAGAAATTTCGCGAATCAATTGTCGTGTAAGTTTTTCCTCCAAGTGCTTTTCTAAAAGCTTTTTATTCATCAAATGAAAATTTGTTCCTTTCTTTACCTTTCAAAACGGTCGTTTTTGAGAAAATGGTATCATATATACGTATTTCTTGCAAGGTTAAAGTTTTCCAGCCGCAGTCCCGGGATGAGAAATTTAGTGATTCAAGCGACTCGTTTAGTTGTTCACCCGAGGGTTTTTTTGAAAGCCTGTTAGTTTGAATTGTAAATTTGTTTGACTCCTTTCATTTCCAAAAGGCAGTTATTGGAAAAATTTCCGCATTCAAACGTATTTCTTGCAAACAAAATTTTTTATCCGCAGTACCGGGTTGAGAAATTTTGTGATTCAATTGTTGCGTTTAGTTTGTACCTCAGCGGTTTTTTAAAGCTTAAAATTAATTGAATGAATATTTGGTCGCCTCTCTTCCTTTCAAAGCATTAGCTGTTACGAAAGTTTCGTTAATATACGTACTTATTAAACATAATAATTTTCCTCCGCAGTCCCGGGATGAGAAATTTCGCGAATCAATTTGCGTGTAAGATTTTCTTCCAAGTGCTTTTTTAAAGGCTCTTTACTCATTAAAAAAAATTTGTTCCTTTCTTTACCTTTCAAAACCGTCGTTTTTGAGAAAAAGGTATCATTTATACGTATTTCTAGCAGGAATAACGTTTTCCAGCCGCAGTCCCGGGATGAGAAATTTCGTGATTCAAGGCACTCGTTTATTTGTTCCACCGAGGGTTTTTTTGAAAGCCTGTTAGTTTTAATTGTAAATTTGTTTGACTCTTTTCATTTCCAAACGGCAGTTATTAAGAAAATTTTCGTATTTAAACGTATTTCCTGCAAACATAAAATTTTTCATCCGCAGTACCGGGATGAGATATTTTGTGATTCAATTGTGGCGTTTAGTTTTTACCTCAGCGGTTTTTTAAAGCTTATAATTCATTGAATGAATATTTGGTCGCCTCTCTTCCTTTAAAGGCAGTCACTGTCATGAAAGTTTCGTTAATATACTTATTTTTTAAACATAATAATTTTCCTCCCCAGTCCCGGGTTGAAAAATTTCGCAAATCAATTGTTCTCTAAATTTTTCTTCCAAGTGCTTTTTTAAAAACTATTCATTCATCAAATGAAAATTTGTTCCTTTCCTTACTCTTCAAAACGGTCGTTTTTTTGAAAATGGTATCATTTATTCGTATTTCTTGCAAGCATAACGTTTTCAAGCCGCAGTCCCGGGATGAGAAATTTCGTGATTCAAGCGACTCGTTTCGTTGTTCCCCCGAGGGTTTTTTTGAAAGCGTGTTAGTTTTAATTGTAAATTTGTGTGACTCTTTTCATTTCCAAACGGCAGTTATTGAGAAAATTTTCGTATTCATACGTATTTCTTGCTAACAAAATTTTTCATTCGCAGTACCGGGATGAGAAATTTTGAGATTCAATTGTGGCGTTTAGTTTTTACCTCAGCGGTTTTTTAAAGCTTAAAATTCATTGAATGAATATTTGGTCGCCTCTCTTCCTTTCAAAGCAGTCGCTGTTATAAAAGTTTCGTTAATATACGAATTTTTTAAACATTATAATTTTCCTCCGCAGTCCCGGGATGAGAAATTTCGCGAATCAATTCTTGTCTAAATTTTTCTTCCAAGTGCTTTTTTAAAAGCTTTTTATTCATCAAATGGAAATTAGTTCTTTCTTTACCATTCAAAACGGTCGTTTTTGAGAAAATGGTATCATTTATACGTATTTTTTGCAAGCATAAAGTTTTCCAGCCGCAGTCCTGGGATGAGAAATTTTGTGATTCAAGCCCCTCGTTTATTTGTTCCACCGAGGGTTTTTTTGAAAGCCTGTTAGTTTTAATTGTAAATTTGTTTGACTCTTTTCATTTCCAAAAGGAAGTTATTGAAAAAATTTTCGTATTGAGACGTATTTCTTGCAAACATAAAATTTTTCATCCGCAGTACCTGGATGAGAAATTTTGTGATTCAATCGTGGCGTTTAGTTTTTACCTTAGCGGTTTTTTAAAGCTTAAAATTCTTTGAATGAATATTTTGTCGCCTCTCTTCCTTTAAAGGCAGTCGCTGTTATAAAAGTTTCGTTAATATACTTATTTTTAAACATAATAATTTTCCTCCGCAGTCCCGGGATGAAAAATTTCGCGAATCAATTCTTGTCTAAATTTTTCTTCCAAGTGCTTTTTTAAAAGCTTTTCATTCATCAAATGAAAATTTGTTCTTTCTTTACCATTCAAAACGGTCGTATTTGAGAAAAAGGTATCATTTATACGTACTTCTTGCAAGCATAAAGTTTTCTAGCCGCAGTCCCGGTATAAGAAATTTCATGATTCAAGCGACTCGTTTTGTTGTTCCCCCGAGGGTTTTTTTGAAAGCGTTTTTGTTTTAATTGTAAATTTGTGTTTTCCTTTTATTTCCAAACGGCAGTTATTGAGAAAATTTTCGTATTCATACGTATTTCTTGTAAATATAAAATTTTTCATCCGCAGTCCCGGGATGAGAAATTTCGTGAATCAATTTTCGTGTAAGTTTTTCTTCCAAGTGCTTTTCTAAAAGCTTTTTATTCATCAAATGAAAATTTGTTCCTTTCTTTACCTTTCAAAACGGTCGTTTTTGAGAAAATGGTATCATATATACGTATTTCTTGCAAGGTTAAAGTTTTCCAGCCGCAGTCCCGGGATGAGAAATTTAGTGATTCAAGCGACTCGTTTAGTTGTTCACCCGAGGGTTTTTTTGAAAGCCTGTTAGTTTGAATTGTAAATTTGTTTGACTCCTTTCATTTTCAAAAGGCAGTTATTGGAAAAATTTCCGCATTCAAACGTATTTCTTGCAAACATAAAATTTTTTATCCGCAGTACCGGGTTGAGAAATTTTGTGATTCAATTGTTGCGTTTAGTTTGTACCTCAGCGGTTTTTTAAAGCTTAAAATTAATTGAATGAATATTTGGTCGCCTCTCTTCCTTTCAAAGCATTAGCTGTTACGAAAGTTTCGTTAATATACGTACTTATTAAACATAATAATTTTCCTCCGCAGTCCCGGGATAAGAAATTTCGCGAATCAATTTGCGTGTAAGATTTTCTTCCAAGTGCTTTTTTAAAGGCTCTTTACTCATCAAAAGAAAATTTGTTCCTTTCTTTACCTTTCAAAACGGTCGTTTTTGAGAAAATGGTATCATTTATACGTATTTCTTGCAAGCATAACGTTTTCCAGCCGCAGTCCCGGGATGAGAAATTTCGTGATTCAAGCGACTCGTTTCGTTGTTCCGTTGAGGGTTTTTTGAAAGCCTGTTAGTTTTAATTGTAAATTTGTGTGACTCTTTTCATTTCCAAACGGCAGTTATTGAGAAAATTTTCGTATTCATACGTATTTCTTGCAAACAAAATATTTCATTCGCAGTACCGGGATGAGAAATTTTGAGATTCAATTGTGGCGTTTAGTTTTTACCTCAGCGGTTTTTTAAAGCTTAAAATTCATTGAATGAATATTTGGTCGCCTCTATTCCTTTCAAAGCAGTCGCTGTTATAAAAGTTTCGTTAATATACGAATTTTTTAAACATTATAATTTTCCTCCGCAGTCCCGGGATGAGAAATTTCGCGAATCAATTGTCGTGTAAGTTTTTCCTCCAAGTGCTTTTTTAAAAGCTCTTCATTTATGAAATGAAAATTTGTTCTTTTCTTTACCTTTCAAAACCGTCGTTTTTGAGAAAAAGGTATCATTTATACGTATTTCTTGCAGGAATAAGGTTTTCCAGCCGCAGTCCCGGGATGAGAAATTTCGTGATTCAAGGCACTCGTTTATTTGTTCCACCGAGGGTTTTTTTGAAAGCCTGTTAGTTTTAATTGTAAATTTGTTTGACTCTTTTCATTTCCAAACGGCAGTTATTAAGAAAATTTTCGTATTTAAACGTATTTCCTGCAAACATAAAATTTTTCATCCGCAGTACCTGGATGAGAAATTTTGTGATTCAATCGTGGCGTTTAGTTTTTACCTTAGCGGTTTTTTAAAGCTTAAAATTCTTTGAATGAATATTTTGTCGCCTCTCTTCCTTTAAAGGCAGTCGCTGTTATAAAAGTTTCGTTAATATACTTATTTTTAAACATAATAATTTTCCTCCGCAGTCCCGGGATGAAAAATTTCGCGAATCAATTCTTGTCTAAATTTTTCTTCCAAGTGCTTTTTTAAAAGCTTTTCATTCATCAAATGAAAATTTGTTCTTTCTTTACCATTCAAAACGGTCGTATTTGAGAAAAAGGTATCATTTATACGTACTTCTTGCAAGCATAAAGTTTTCTAGCCGCAGTCCCGGTATAAGAAATTTCATGATTCAAGCGACTCGTTTTGTTGTTCCCCCGAGGGTTTTTTTGAAAGTGTTTTTGTTTTAATTGTAAATTTGTGTTTTCCTTTTATTTCCAAACGGCAGTTATTGAGAAAATTTTCGTATTCATACGTATTTCTTGTAAATATAAAATTTTTCATCCGCAATCCCGGGATGAGAAATTTCGTGAATCAATTTTCGTGTAAGTTTTTCTTCCAAGTGCTTTTCTAAAAGCTTTTTATTCATCAAATGAAAATTTGTTCCTTTCTTCACCTTTCAAAACGGTCGTTTTTGAGAAAATGGTATCATATATACGTATTTCTTGCAAGGTTAAAGTTTTCCAGCCGCAGTCCCGGGATGAGAAATTTAGTGATTCAAGCGACTCGTTTAGTTGTTCACCCGAGGGTTTTTTTGAAAGCCTGTTAGTTTGAATTGTAAATTTGTTTGACTCCTTTCATTTTCAAAAGGCAGTTATTGGAAAAATTTCCGCATTCAAACGTATTTCTTGCAAACATAAAATTTTTTATCCGCAGTACCGGGTTGAGAAATTTTGTGATTCAATTGTTGCGTTTAGTTTGTACCTCAGCGGTTTTTTAAAGCTTAAAATTAATTGAATGAATATTTGGTCTATGGAATATGAGGGTTTTTTTGAAAGCCTGTTAGTTTTAATTGTAAATTTGTTTGACTCTTTTCATTTCCAAACGGCAGTTATTAAGAAAATTTTCGTATTTAAACGTATTTCCTGCAAACATAAAATTTTTCATCCGCAGTACCGGGATGAGATATTTTGTGATTCAATTGTGGCGTTTAGTTTTTACCTCAGCGGTTTTTTAAAGCTTAAAATTCATTGAATGAATATTTGGTCGCCTCTCTTCCTTTAAAGGCAGTCACTGTCATGAAAGTTTCGTTAATATACTTATTTTTTAAACATAATAATTTTCCTCCCCAGTCCCGGGTTGAAAAATTTCGCGAATCAATTGTTCTCTAAATTTTTCTTCAAAGTGCTTTTTTAAAAGTTTTTCATTCATCAAATGAAAATTTGATCTTTCTTTACCATTCAAAACAGTCGTTTTTGAGAAAATGGTATCATTTATACGTATTTCTTGCAAGCATAACGTTTTCAAGCCGCAGTCCCGGGATGAGAAATTTCGTGATTCAAGCGACTCGTTTCGTTGTTCCCCCGAGGGTTTTTTTGAAAGCCTGTTAGTTTTAATTGGTAATTTGTGTGACTCTTTTCCGTTCCAAACGGCAGTAATTGAGAAAATTTGCGTATTCATACGTATTTCTTGCAAACAAAATTTTTCATCCACAGTACCGGGATGAGAAATTTTGTGATTTAATTGTTGCGTTTAGTTTTTACCTCAGCGGTTTTTTAAAGCTTAAAATTCATTGAATGAATATTTGGTCGCCTCTCTTTCTTTCAAAGCAATCGCTGTTATAAAAGTTTCGTTAATATACGAATTTTTTAAACATTATAATTTTCCTCCGCAGTCCCGGGATGAGAAAAATTTTGCGAATCAATTGTCGTGTAAGTTTTTCTTCCAAGTGCTTTTTTAAAAGCTCTTCATTTAGGAAATGAAAATTTGTTCCTTTCTTTACCATTCAAAACGGTCATTTTTTGAAAATGGTATCATTTATACGTATCTCTTGCAAACATAACGTTTTCAAGCCGGTCCCGGTATAAGAAATTTCGTGATTCAAGGACTCGTTTAGTTGTTCCCCCGAGGGTTTTTTTGAAAGCCTGTTAGTTTTAATTGTAAATTTGTGTTTTTCTTTCCTTTCCAAACGGCAGTTATGGGGAAAACTTTCGTATTCTAACATATTTCTTGCAAACATAAAATTTTTCATCCGAAGTCCCGGGATGAGAAATTTTGTGATTCAATTCAGGCGTTTAGTTTTTACCTCAGCGGTTTTTTTGAAACTTAAAATTCATTGAATGAATATTTGGTCGCCTCTCTTCCTTTCAAAGCATTAGCTGTTACGAAAGTTTCGTTAATATACGTACTTATTAAACATAATAATTTTTATTCGCAGTCCCGGGATGAAAAATTTCGCGAATCAATTGTCGTGTAAGTTTTTCTTCCAAGTGCTTTTTTAAAAACTATTCATTCATCAAATGAAAATTTGTTCCTTTCCTTACTCTTCAAAACGGTCGTTTTTTTGAAAATGGTATCATTTTTACGTATTTCTTGCAAGCATAACGTTTTCAAGCCGCAGTCCCGGGATGAGAAATTTCGTGATTCAAGCGACTCGTTTCGTTGTTCCCCCGAGGGTTTTTTTGAAAGCGTGTTAGTTTTAATTGTAAATTTGTGTGACTCTTTTCATTTCCAAACGGCAGTTATTGAGAAAATTTTCGTATTCATACGTATTTCTTGCTAACAAAATTTTTCATTCGCAGTACCGGGATGAGAAATTTTGAGATTCAATTGTGGCGTTTAGTTTTTACCTCAGCGGTTTTTTAAAGCTTAAAATTCATTGAATGAATATTTGGTCGCCTCTCTTCCTTTCAAAGCAGTCGCTGTTATAAAAGTTTCGTTAATATACGAATTTTTTAAACATTATAATTTTCCTCCGCAGTCCCGGGATGAGAAATTTCGCGAATCAATTGTCGTGTAAGTTTTTCTTCCAAGTGCTTTTTTAAAAGCTCTTCATTTATGAAATGAAAATTTGTTCCTTTCTTTACCTTTCAAAACCGTCGTTTTTGAGAAAAAGGTATCATTTATACGTATTTCTTGCAGGAATAACGTTTTCCAGCCGCAGTCCTGGGATTAGAAATTTCGTGATTCAAGGCACTCGTTTATTTGTTCCACCGAGGGTTTTTTTGAAAGCCTGTTAGTTTTAATTGTAAATTTGTTTGACTCTTTTCATTTCCAAAAGGAAGTTATTGAAAAAATTTTCGTATTGAGACGTATTTCTTGCAAACATAAAATTTTTCATCCGCAGTACCGGGATGAGAAATTTTGTGATTCAATCGTGGCGTTAAGTTTTTACCTTAGCGGTTTTTTAAAGCTTAAAATTCTTTGAATGAATATTTTGTCGCCTCTCTTCCTTTAAAGGCAGTCGCTGTTATAAAAGTTTCGTTAATATACTTATTTTTAAACATAATAATTTTCCTCCGCAGTCCCGGGATGAAAAATTTCGCGAATCAATTCTTGTCTAAATTTTTCTTCCAAGTGCTTTTTTAAAAGCTTTTTATTCATCAAATGAAAATTAGTTCTTTCTTTACCATTCAAAACGGTCGTTTTTGAGAAAATGGTATCATTTATACGTATTTTTTGCAAGCATAAAGTTTTCCAGCCGCAGTCCGGGGATGAGAAATTTCGTGATTCAAGCGACTCGTTTAGTTGTTCCTCCGAGGGTTTTTTATAAAGACTGTTAGTTTTAATTGTAAAATTGTGTTACTCTTTTCATTTCCAAACGGCAGTTATTGGGAAAACGTTCGTATTCAAACGTATTTCTTGCAAACATAAAAGTTTTCATCCGCAGTACCGGGATGAGAAATTTTGTGATTTAATTGTGGCGTTTAGTTTTTACCTCAGCGGTTTTTTAAAGCTTAAAATTCATTGAATGAATATTTGGTTGCCTCCCTTCCTTTTAAAGCAGTCGCTGTTATGAAAGTTTCGTTAATATACGTACTTTTTTAACATAATAATTTTCCTCCGCAGTCCCGGGATGAGAAATTTCGTGAATCAATTTTCGTGTAAGTTTTTCTTCCAAGTGCTTTTCTAAAAGCTTTTCATTCATCAAATGAAAATTTGTTCCTTTCTTTACCTTTCAAAACGGTCGTTTTTGAGAAAATGGTATCATATATACGTATTTCTTGCAAGGTTAAAGTTTT
Source organism: Hetaerina americana (assembly GCF_022747635.1). Classification (NCBI taxonomy): domain Eukaryota; kingdom Metazoa; phylum Arthropoda; class Insecta; order Odonata; family Calopterygidae; genus Hetaerina; species Hetaerina americana. The sequence continues at coordinate 77,616 of NW_027286936.1, read as the reverse complement.
CCAGCCGCAGTCCCGGGATGAGAAATTTACTGATTCAAGCGACTCGTTTAGTTGTTCACCCGAGGGTTTTTTTGAAAGCCTGTTAGTTTGAATTGTAAATTTGTTTGACTCCTTTCATTTTCAAAAGGCAGTTTTTGGAAAAATTTCCGCATTCAAACGTATTTCTTGCAAACATAAATTTTTTTATCCGCAGTACCGGGTTGAGAAATTTTGTGATTCAATTGTTGCGTTTAGTTTTTACCTCAGCGGTTTTTTAAAGCTTAAAATTCATTGAATGAATATTTGGTTGCCTCCCTTCCTTTTAAAGCAGTCGCTGTTATGAAAGTTTCGTTAATATACGTACTTTTTTAACATAATAATTTTCCTCCGCAGTCCCGGGATGAGAAATTTCGCGAATCAATTTGCGTGTAAGATTTTCTTCCAAGTGCTTTTTTAAAGGCTCTTTACTCATCAAAAGAAAATTTGTTCCTTTCTTTACCTTTCAAAACGGTCGTTTTTGAGAAAATGGTATCATTTATACGTATTTCTTGCAAGCATAACGTTTTCCAGCCGCAGTCCCGGGATGAGAAATTTCGTGATTCAAGCGACTCGTTTCGTTGTTCCGCCGAGGGTTTTTTGAAAGCCTGTTAGTTTTAATTGTAAATTTGTGTGATTCTTTTCATTTCCAAACGGCAGTTATTGAGAAAATTTTCGTATTCATACGTATTTCTTGCAAACAAAATATTTCATTTGCAGTACCGGGATGAGAAATTTTGAGATTCAATTGTGGCGTTTAGTTTTTACCTCAGCGGTTTTTTAAAGCTTAAAATTCATTGAATGAATATTTGGTCGCCTCTCTTCCTTTCAAAGCAGTCGCTGATATAAAAGTTTCGTTAATATACGAATTTTTTAAACATTATAATTTTCCTCCGCAGTCCCGGGATGAGAAATTTCGCGAATCAATTGTCGTGTAAGTTTTTCCTCCAAGTGCTTTTTTAAAAGCTCTTCATTTTTGAAATGAAAATTTGTTCTTTTCTTTACCTTTCAAAACCGTCGTTTTTGAGAAAAAGGTATCATTTATACGTATTTACTGCAGGAATAACGTTTTCCAGCCGCAGTCCCGGGATGAGAAATTTCGTGATTCAAGGCACTCGTTTATTTGTTCCACCGAGGGTTTTTTTGAAAGCCTGTTAGTTTTAATTGTAAATTTGTGTTTTTCTTTCCTTTCCAAACGGCAGTTATGGGGAAAACTTTCGTATTCTAACATATTTCTTGCAAACATAAAATTTTTCATCCGAAGTCCCGGGATGAGAAATTTTGTGATTCAATTCAGGCGTTTAGTTTTTACCTCAGCGGTTTTTTTGAAACTTAAAATTCATTGAATGAATATTTGGTCGCCTCTCTTCCTTTCAAAGCAATCGCTGTTACGAAAGTTTCGTTAATATACGTACTTATTAAACATAATAATTTTTATTCGCAGTCCCAGGATGAAAAATTTCGTCAATCAATTGTCGTGTAAGTTTTTCTTCCAAGTGCTTTTTTAAAAGTTTTTCATTCATCAAATGAAAATTTGATCTTTCTTTACCATTCAAAACAGTCGTTTTTGAGAAAATGGTATCATTTATACGTATTTCTTGCAAGCATAACGTTTTCAAGCCGCAGTCCCGGGATGAGAAATTTCGTGATTCAAGCGACTCGTTTCGTTGTTCCCCCGAGGGTTTTTTTGAAAGCGTGTTAGTTTTAATTGTAAATTTGTGTGACTCTTTTCATTTCCAAACGGCAGTTATTGAGAAAATTTTCGTATTCATACGTATTTCTTGCTTACAAAATTTTTCAATCGCAGTACCGGGATGAGAAATTTTGAGATTCAATTGTGGCGTTTAGTTTTTACCTCAGCGGTTTTTTAAAGCTTAAAATTCATTGAATGAATATTTGGTCGCCTCTCTTCCTTTCAAAGCAGTCGCTGTTATAAAAGTTTCGTTAATATACGAATTTTTTAAACATTATAATTTTCCTCCGCAGTCCCGGGATGAGAAATTTCGCGAATCAATTGTCGTGTAAGTTTTTCTTCCAAGTGCTTTTTTAAAAGCTCTTCATTTATGAAATGAAAATTTGTTCCTTTCTTTACCTTTCAAAACCGTCGTTTTTGAGAAAAAGGTATCATTTATACGTATTTCTTGCAGGAATAACGTTTTCCAGCCGCAGTCCTGGGATGAGAAATTTCGTGATTCAAGCCACTCGTTTATTTGTTCCACCGAGGGTTTTTTTGAAAGCCTGTTAGTTTTAATTGTAAATTTGTTTGACTCTTTTCATTTCCAAAAGGAAGTTATTGAAAAAATTTTCGTATTGAGACGTATTTCTTGCAAACATAAAATTTTTCATCCGCAGTACCGGGATGAGAAATTTTGTGATTCAATCGTGGCGTTTAGTTTTTACCTTAGCGGTTTTTTAAAGCTTAAAATTCTTTGAATGAATATTTTGTCGCCTCTCTTCCTTTAAAGGCAGTCGCTGTTATAAAAGTTTCGTTAATATACTTATTTTTAAACATAATAATTTTCCTCCGCAGTCCCGGGATGAAAAATTTCGCGAATCAATTCTTGTCTAAATTTTTCTTCCAAGTGCTTTTTTAAAAGCTTTTTATTCATCAAATGAAAATTAGTTCTTTCTTAACCATTCAAAACGGTCGTTTTTGAGAAAATGGTATCATTTATACGTATTTTTTGCAAGCATAAAGTTTTCCAGCCGCAGTCCGGGGATGAGAAATTTCGTGATTCAAGCGACTCGTTTAGTTGTTCCTCCGAGGGTTTTTTATAAAGACTGTTAGTTTTAATTGTAAAATTGTGTTACTCTTTTCATTTCCAAACGGCAGTTATTGGGAAAACGTTCGTATTCAAACGTATTTCTTGCAAACATAAAATTTTTCATCCGCAGTACCGGGATGAGAAATTTTGTGATTCAATTGTGGCGTTTAGTTTTTACCTTAGCGGTTTTTTAAAGCTTAAAATTCATTGAATGAATATTTGGTTGCCTCCCTTCCTTTTAAAGCAGTCGCTGTTATGAAAGTTTCGTTAATATACGTACTTTTTTAACAAAATAATTTTCCTCCGCAGTCCCGGGATGAGAAATTTTGTGAATCAATTTTCGTGTAAGTTTTTCTTCCAAGTGCTTTTCTTAAAGCTTTTCATTCATCAAATGAAAATTTGTTCCTTTCTTTACCTTTCAAAACGGTCGTTTTTGAGAAAATGGTATCATATATACGTATTTCTTGCAAGGTTAAAGTTTTCCAGCCGCAGTCCCGGGATGAGAAATTTACTGATTCAAGCGACTCGTTTAGTTGTTCACCCGAGGGTTTTTTTGAAAGCCTGTTAGTTTGAATTGTAAATTTGTTTGACTCCTTTCATTTTCAAAAGGCAGTTATTGGAAAAATTTCCGCATTCAAACGTATTTCTTGCAAACATAAATTTTTTTATCCGCAGTACCGGGTTGAGAAATTTTGTGATTCAATTGTTGCGTTTAGTTTGTACCTCAGCGGTTTTTTAAAGCTTAAAATTAATTGAATGAATATTTGGTCGCCTCTCTTCCTTTCAAAGCATTAGCTGTTACGAAAGTTTCGTTAATATACGTACTTATTAAACATAATAATTTTCCTCCGCAGTCCCGGGATGAGAAATTTCGCGAATCAATTTGCGTGTAAGATTTTCTTCCAAGTGCTTTTTTAAAGGCTCTTTACTCATCAAAAGAAAATTTGTTCCTTTCTTTACCTTTCAAAACGGTCGTTTTTGAGAAAATGGTATCATTTATACGTATTTCTTGCAAGCATAACGTTTTCCAGCCGCAGTCCCGGGATGAGAAATTCCGTGATTCAAGCGACTCGTTTCGTTGTTCCGCCGAGGGTTTTTTGAAAGCCTGTTAGTTTTAATTGTAAATTTGTGTGATTCTTTTCATTTCCAAACGGCAGTTATTGAGAAAATTTTCGTATTCATACGTATTTCTTGCAAACAAAATATTTCATTCGCAGTACCGGGATGAGAAATTTTGAGATTCAATTGTGGCGTTTAGTTTTTACCTCAGCGGTTTTTTAAAGCTTAAAATTCATTGAATGAATATTTGGTCGCCTCTCTTCCTTTCAAAGCAGTCGCTGATATAAAAGTTTCGTTAATATACGAATTTTTTAAACATTATAATTTTCCTCCGCATTCCCGGGATGAGAAATTTCGCGAATCAATTGTCGTGTAAGTATTTCCTCCAAGTGCTTTTTTAAAAGCTCTTCATTTTTGAAATGAAAATTTGTTCTTTTCTTTACCTTTCAAAACCGTCGTTTTTGAGAAAAAGGTATCATTTATACGTATTTCCTGCAGGAATAACGTTTTCCAGCCGCAGTCCCGGGATGAGAAATTTCGTGATTCAAGGCACTCGTTTATTTGTTACACCGAGGGTTTTTTTGAAAGCCTGTTAGTTTTAATTGTAAATTTGTGTTTTTCTTTCCTTTCCAAACGGCAGTTATGGGGAAAACTTTCGTATTCTAACATATTTCTAGCAAACATAATATTTTTCATCCGAAGTCCCGGGATGAGAAATTTTGTGATTCAATTCAGGCGTTTAGTTTTTACCTCAGCGGTTTTTTTGAAACTTAAAATTCATTGAATGAATATTTGGTCGCCTCTCTTCCTTTCAAAGCAATCGCTGTTACGAAAGTTTCGTTAATATACGTACTTATTAAACATAATAATTTTTATTCGCAGTCCCGGGATGAAAAATTTCGTTAATCAATTGTCGTGTAGGTTTTTCTTCCAAGTGCTTTTTTAAAAGTTTTTCATTCATCAAATGAAAATTTGATCTTTCTTTACCATTCAAAACAGTCGTTTTTGAGAAAATGGTATCATTTATACGTATTTCTTGCAAGCATAACGTTTTCAAGCCGCAGTCCCGGGATGAGAAATTTCGTGATTCAAGCGACTCGTTTCGTTGTTCCCCCGAGGGTTTTTTTGAAAGCGTGTTAGTTTTAATTGTAAATTTGTGTGACTCTTTTCATTTCCAAACGGCAGTTATTGAGAAAATTTTCGTATTCATACGTATTTCTTGCTTACAAAATTTTTCATTCGCAGTACCGGGATGAGAAATTTTGAGATTCAATTGTGGCGTTTAGTTTTTACCTCAGCGGTTTTTTAAAGCTTAAAATTCATTGAATGAATATTTGGTCGCCTCTCTTCCTTTCAAAGCAGTCGCTGTTATAAAAGTTTCGTTAATATACGAATTTTTTAAACATTATAATTTTCCTCCGCAGTCCCGGGATGAGAAATTTCGCGAATCAATTGTCGTGTAAGTTTTTCTTCCAAGTGCTTTTTTAAAAGCTCTTCATTTATGAAATGAAAATTTGTTCCTTTTTTTACCTTTCAAAACCGTCGTTTTTGAGAAAAAGGTATCATTTATACGTATTTCTTGCAGGAATAACGTTTTCCAGCCGCAGTCCTGGGATGGGAAATTTCGTGATTCAAGCCACTCGTTTATTTGTTCCACCGAGGGTTTTTTTGAAAGCCTGTTAGTTTTAATTGTAAATTTGTTTGACTCTTTTCATTTCCAAAAGGAAGTTATTGAAAAAATTTTCGTATTGAGACGTATTTCTTGCAAACATAAAATTTTTCATCCGCAGTACCGGGATGAGAAATTTTGTGATTCAATCGTGGCGTTTAGTTTTTACCTTAGCGGTTTTTTAAAGCTTAAAATTCTTTGAATGAATATTTTGTCGCCTCTCTTCCTTTAAAGGCAGTCGCTGTTATAAAAGTTTCGTTAATATACTTATTTTTAAACATAATAATTTTCCTCCGCAGTCCCGGGATGAAAAATTTCGCGAATCAATTCTTGTCTAAATTTTTCTTCCAAGTGCTTTTTTAAAAGCTTTTTATTCATCAAATGAAAATTAGTTCTTTCCTTACCATTCAAAACGGTCGTTTTTGAGAAAATAGTATCATTTATACGTATTTTTTGGAAGCATAAAGTTTTCCAGCCGCAGTCCGGGGATGAGAAATTTCGTGATTCAAGCGACTCGTTTAGTTGTTCCTCCGAGGGTTTTTTATAAAGACTGTTAGTTTTAATTGTAAAATTGTGTTACTCTTTTCATTTCCAAACGGCAGTTATTGGGAAAACGTTCGTATTCAAACGTATTTCTTGCAAACATAAAATTTTTCATCCGCAGTACCGGGATGAGAAATTTTGTGATTCAATTGTGGCGTTTAGTTTTTACCTCAGCGGTTTTTTAAAGCTTAAAATTCATTGAATGAATATTTGGTTGCCTCCCTTCCTTTTAAAGCAGTCGCTGTTATGAAAGTTTCGTTAATATACGTACTTTTTTAACATAATAATCTTCCTCCGCAGTCCCGGGATGAGAAATTTCGTGAATCAATTTTCGTGTAAGTTTTTCTTCCAAGTGCTTTTCTAAAAGCTTTTCATTCATCAAATGAAAATTTGTTCCTTTCTTTACCTTTCAAAACGGTCGTTTTTGAGAAAATGGTATCATATATACGTACTTCTTGCAAGCATAAAGTTTTCTAGCCGCAGTCCCGGTATAAGAAATTTCATGATTCAAGCGACTCGTTTTGTTGTTCCCCCGAGGGTTTTTTTGAAAGCGTTTTTGTTTTAATTGTAAATTTGTGTTTTCCTTTTATTTCCAAACGGCAGTTATTGAGAAAATTTTCGTATTCATACGTATTTCTTGTAAATATAAAATTTTTCATCCGCAGTCCCGGGATGAGAAATTTCGTGAATCAATTTTCGTGTAAGTTTTTCTTCCAAGTGCTTTTCTAAAAGCTTTTTATTCATCAAATGAAAATTTGTTCCTTTCTTTACCTTTCAAAACGGTCGTTTTTGAGAAAATGGTATCATATATACGTATTTCTTGCAAGGTTAAAGTTTTCCAGCCGCAGTCCCGGGATGAGAAATTTAGTGATTCAAGCGACTCGTTTAGTTGTTCACCCGAGGGTTTTTTTGAAAGCCTGTTAGTTTGAATTGTAAATTTGTTTGACTCCTTTCATTTTCAAAAGGCAGTTATTGGAAAAATTTCCGCATTCAAACGTATTTCTTGCAAACATAAAATTTTTTATCCGCAGTACCGGGTTGAGAAATTTTGTGATTCAATTGTTGCGTTTAGTTTGTACCTCAGCGGTTTTTTAAAGCTTAAAATTAATTGAATGAATATTTGGTCGCCTCTCTTCCTTTCAAAGCATTAGCTGTTACGAAAGTTTCGTTAATATACGTACTTATTAAACATAATAATTTTCCTCCGCAGTCCCGGGATAAGAAATTTCGCGAATCAATTTGCGTGTAAGATTTTCTTCCAAGTGCTTTTTTAAAGGCTCTTTACTCATCAAAAGAAAATTTGTTCCTTTCTTTACCTTTCAAAACGGTCGTTTTTGAGAAAATGGTATCATTTATACGTATTTCTTGCAAGCATAACGTTTTCCAGCCGCAGTCCCGGGATGAGAAATTTCGTGATTCAAGCGACTCGTTTCGTTGTTCCGTTGAGGGTTTTTTGAAAGCCTGTTAGTTTTAATTGTAAATTTGTGTGACTCTTTTCATTTCCAAACGGCAGTTATTGAGAAAATTTTCGTATTCATACGTATTTCTTGCAAACAAAATATTTCATTCGCAGTACCGGGATGAGAAATTTTGAGATTCAATTGTGGCGTTTAGTTTTTACCTCAGCGGTTTTTTAAAGCTTAAAATTCATTGAATGAATATTTGGTCGCCTCTATTCCTTTCAAAGCAGTCGCTGTTATAAAAGTTTCGTTAATATACGAATTTTTTAAACATTATAATTTTCCTCCGCAGTCCCGGGATGAGAAATTTCGCGAATCAATTGTCGTGTAAGTTTTTCCTCCAAGTGCTTTTTTAAAAGCTCTTCATTTATGAAATGAAAATTTGTTCTTTTCTTTACCTTTCAAAACCGTCGTTTTTGAGAAAAAGGTATCATTTATAAGTATTTCTTGCAGGAATAAGGTTTTTCAGCCGCAGTCCCGGGATGAGAAATTTCGTGATTCAAGGCACTCGTTTATTTGTTCCACCGAGGGTTTTTTTGAAAGCCTGTTAGTTTTAATTGTAAATTTGTTTGACTCTTTTCATTTCCAAACGGCAGTTATTAAGAAAATTTTCGTATTTAAACGTATTTCCTGCAAACATAAAATTTTTCATCCGCAGTACCGGGATGAGATATTTTGTGATTCAATTGTGGCGTTTAGTTTTTACCTCAGCGGTTTTTTAAAGCTTAAAATTCATTGAATGAATATTTGGTCGCCTCTCTTCCTTTAAAGGCAGTCACTGTCATGAAAGTTTCGTTAATATACTTATTTTTTAAACATAATAATTTTCCTCCCCAGTCCCGGGTTGAAAAATTTCGCGAATCAATTGTTCTCTAAATTTTTCTTCCAAGTGCTTTTTTAAAAGTTTTTCATTCATCAAATGAAAATTTGATCTTTCTTTACCATTCAAAACAGTCGTTTTTGAGAAAATGGTATCATTTATACGTATTTCTTGCAAGCATAACATTTTCAAGCCGCAGTCCCGGGATGAGAAATTTCGTGATTGAAGCGACTCGTTTCGTTGTTCCCCCGAGGGTTTTTTTGAAAGCGTGTTAGTTTTAATTGTAAATTTGTGACTCTTTTCATTTCCAAACGGCAGTTATTGAGAAAATTTTCGTATCATACGTATTTCCTGCTAACAAAATTTTTCATTCGCAGTACCGGGATGAGAAATTTTGAGATTCAATTGTGGCGTTTAGTTTTTACCTCAGTGGTTTTTTAAAGCTTAAAATTCATTGAATGAATATTTGGTCGCCTCCCTTCCTTTTAAAGCAGTCGCTGTTATGAAAGTTTCGTTAATATACGTACTTTTTTAACATAATAATCTTCCTCCGCAGTCCCGGGATGAGAAATTTCGTGAATCAATTTTCGTGTAAGTTTTTCTTCCAAGTGCTTTTCTAAAAGCTTTTCATTCATCAAATGAAAATTTGTTCCTTTCTTTACCTTTCAAAACGGTCGTTTTTGAGAAAATGGTATCATATATACGTACTTCTTGCAAGCATAAAGTTTTCTAGCCGCAGTCCCGGTATAAGAAATTTCATGATTCAAGCGACTCGTTTTGTTGTTCCCCCGAGGGTTTTTTTGAAAGCGTTTTTGTTTTAATTGTAAATTTGTGTTTTCCTTTTATTTCCAAACGGCAGTTATTGAGAAAATTTTCGTATTCATACGTATTTCTTGTAAATATAAAATTTTTCATCCGCAGTCCCGGGATGAGAAATTTCGTGAATCAATTTTCGTGTAAGTTTTTCTTCCAAGTGCTTTTCTAAAAGCTTTTTATTCATCAAATGAAAATTTGTTCCTTTCTTTACCTTTCAAAACGGTCGTTTTTGAGAAAATGGTATCATATATACGTATTTCTTGCAAGGTTAAAGTTTTCCAGCCGCAGTCCCGGGATGAGAAATTTAGTGATTCAAGCGACTCGTTTAGTTGTTCACCCGAGGGTTTTTTTGAAAGCCTGTTAGTTTGAATTGTAAATTTGTTTGACTCCTTTCATTTTCAAAAGGCAGTTATTGGAAAAATTTCCGCATTCAAACGTATTTCTTGCAAACATAAAATTTTTTATCCGCAGTACCGGGTTGAGAAATTTTGTGATTCAATTGTTGCGTTTAGTTTGTACCTCAGCGGTTTTTTAAAGCTTAAAATTAATTGAATGAATATTTGGTCGCCTCTCTTCCTTTCAAAGCATTAGCTGTTACGAAAGTTTCGTTAATATACGTACTTATTAAACATAATAATTTTCCTCCGCAGTCCCGGGATAAGAAATTTCGCGAATCAATTTGCGTGTAAGATTTTCTTCCAAGTGCTTTTTTAAAGGCTCTTTACTCATCAAAAGAAAATTTGTTCCTTTCTTTACCTTTCAAAACGGTCGTTTTTGAGAAAATGGTATCATTTATACGTATTTCTTGCAAGCATAACGTTTTCCAGCCGCAGTCCCGGGATGAGAAATTTCGTGATTCAAGCGACTCGTTTCGTTGTTCCGTTGAGGGTTTTTTGAAAGCCTGTTAGTTTTAATTGTAAATTTGTGTGACTCTTTTCATTTCCAAACGGCAGTTATTGAGAAAATTTTCGTATTCATACGTATTTCTTGCAAACAAAATATTTCATTCGCAGTACCGGGATGAGAAATTTTGAGATTCAATTGTGGCGTTTAGTTTTTACCTCAGCGGTTTTTTAAAGCTTAAAATTCATTGAATGAATATTTGGTCGCCTCTATTCCTTTCAAAGCAGTCGCTGTTATAAAAGTTTCGTTAATATACGAATTTTTTAAACATTATAATTTTCCTCCGCAGTCCCGGGATGAGAAATTTCGCGAATCAATTGTCGTGTAAGTTTTTCCTCCAAGTGCTTTTTTAAAAGCTCTTCATTTATGAAATGAAAATTTGTTCTTTTCTTTACCTTTCAAAACCGTCGTTTTTGAGAAAAAGGTATCATTTATACGTATTTCTTGTAGGAATAAGGTTTTTCAGCCGCAGTCCCGGGATGAGAAATTTCGTGATTCAAGGCACTCGTTTATTTGTTCCACCGAGGGTTTTTTTGAAAGCCTGTTAGTTTTAATTGTAAATTTGTTTGACTCTTTTCATTTCCAAACGGCAGTTATTAAGAAAATTTTCGTATTTAAACGTATTTCCTGCAAACATAAAATTTTTCATCCGCAGTACCGGGATGAGATATTTTGTGATTCAATTGTGGCGTTTAGTTTTTACCTCAGCGGTTTTTTAAAGCTTAAAATTCATTGAATGAATATTTGGTCGCCTCTCTTCCTTTAAAGGCAGTCACTGTCATGAAAGTTTCGTTAATATACTTATTTTTTAAACATAATAATTTTCCTCCCCAGTCCCGGGTTGAAAAATTTCGCGAATCAATTGTTCTCTAAATTTTTCTTCCAAGTGCTTTTTTAAAAGTTTTTCATTCATCAAATGAAAATTTGATCTTTCTTTACCATTCAAAACAGTCGTTTTTGAGAAAATGGTATCATTTATACGTATTTCTTGCAAGCATAACATTTTCAAGCCGCAGTCCCGGGATGAGAAATTTCGTGATTGAAGCGACTCGTTTCGTTGTTCCCCCGAGGGTTTTTTTGAAAGCGTGTTAGTTTTAATTGTAAATTTGTGACTCTTTTCATTTCCAAACGGCAGTTATTGAGAAAATTTTCGTATCATACGTATTTCTTGCTAACAAAATTTTTCATTCGCAGTACCGGGATGAGAAATTTTGAGATTCAATTGTGGCGTTTAGTTTTTACCTCAGTGGTTTTTTAAAGCTTAAAATTCATTGAATGAATATTTGGTCGCCTCTCTTCCTTTCAAAGCAGTCGCTGTTATAAAAGTTTCGTTAATATACGAATTTTTTAAACATTATAATTTTCCTCCGCAGTCCCGGGATGAGAAATTTCGCGAATCAATTGTCGTGTAAGTTTTTCTTCCAAGTGCTTTTTTAAAAGCTCTTCATTTATGAAATGAAAATTTGTTCCTTTCTTTACCTTTCAAAACCGTCGTTTTTGAGAAAAAGGTATCATTTATACGTATTTCTTGCAGGAATAACGTTTTCCAGCCGCAGTCCTGGGATGAGAAATTTTGTGATTCAAGCCACTCGTTTATTTGTTCCACCGAGGGTTTTTTTGAAAGCCTGTTAGTTTTAATTGTAAATTTGTTTGACTCTTTTCATTTCCAAAAGGAAGTTATTGAAAAAATTTTCGTATTGAGACGTATTTCTTGCAAACATAAAATTTTTCATCCGCAGTACCTGGATGAGAAATTTTGTGATTCAATCATGGCGTTTAGTTTTTACCTTAGCGGTTTTTTAAAGCTTAAAATTCTTTGAATGAATATTTTGTCGCCTCTCTTCCTTTAAAGGCAGTCGCTGTTATAAAAGTTTCGTTAATATACTTATTTTTAAACATAATAATTTTCCTCCGCAGTCCCGGGATGAAAAATTTCGCGATTCAATTCTTGTCTAAATTTTTCTTCCAAGTGCTTTTTTAAAAGCTTTTCATTCATCAAATGAAAATTTGTTCTTTCTTTACCATTCAAAACGGTCGTATTTGAGAAAAAGGTATCATTTATACGTACTTCTTGCAAGCATAAAGTTTTCTAGCCGCAGTCCCGGTATAAGAAATTTCATGATTCAAGCGACTCGTTTTGTTGTTCCCCCGAGGGTTTTTTTGAAAGTGTTTTTGTTTTAATTGTAAATTTGTGTTTTCCTTTTATTTCCAAACGGCAGTTATTGAGAAAATTTTCGTATTCATACGTATTTCTTGTAAATATAAAATTTTTCATCCGCAATCCCGGGATGAGAAATTTCGTGAATCAATTTTCGTGTAAGTTTTTCTTCCAAGTGCTTTTCTAAAAGCTTTTTATTCATCAAATGAAAATTTGTTCCTTTCTTTACCTTTCAAAACGGTCGTTTTTGAGAAAATGGTATCATATATACGTATTTCTTGCAAGGTTAAAGTTTTCCAGCCGCAGTCCCGGGATGAGAAATTTAGTGATTCAAGCGACTCGTTTAGTTGTTCACCCGAGGGTTTTTTTGAAAGCCTGTTAGATTGAATTGTAAATTTGTTTGACTCCTTTCATTTTCAAAAGGCAGTTATTGGAAAAATTTCCGCATTCAAACGTATTTCTTGCAAACATAAAATTTTTTATCCGCAGTACCGGGTTGAGAAATTTTGTGATTCAATTGTTGCGTTTAGTTTGTACCTCAGCGGTTTTTTAAAGCTTAAAATTAATTGAATGAATATTTGGTCGCCTCTCTTCCTTTCAAAGCATTAGCTGTTACGAAAGTTTCGTTAATATACGTACTTATTAAACATAATAATTTTCCTCCGCAGTCCCGGGATAAGAAATTTCGCGAATCAATTTGCGTGTAAGATTTTCTTCCAAGTGCTTTTTTAAAGGCTCTTTACTCATCAAAAGAAAATTTGTTCCTTTCTTTACCTTTCAAAACGGTCGTTTTTGAGAAAATGGTATCATTTATACGTATTTCTTGCAAGCATAACGTTTTCCAGCCGCAGTCCCGGGGTGAGAAATTTCGTGATTCAAGCGACTCGTTTCGTTGTTCCGTTGAGGGTTTTTTGAAAGCCTGTTAGTTTTAATTGTAAATTTGTGTGACTCTTTTCATTTCCAAACGGCAGTTATTGAGAAAATTTTCGTATTCATACGTATTTCTTGCAAACAAAATATTTCATTCGCAGTACCGGGATGAGAAATTTTGAGATTCAATTGTGGCGTTTAGTTTTTACCTCAGCGGTTTTTTAAAGCTTAAAATTCATTGAATGAATATTTGGTCGCCTCTATTCCTTTCAAAGCAGTCGCTGTTATAAAAGTTTCGTTAATATACGAATTTTTTAAACATTATAATTTTCCTCCGCAGTCCCGGGATGAGAAATTTCGCGAATCAATTGTCGTGTAAGTTTTTCCTCCAAGTGCTTTTCTAAAAGCTTTTTATTCATCAAATGAAAATTTGTTCCTTTCTTTACCTTTCAAAACGGTCGTTTTTGAGAAAATGGTATCATATATACGTATTTCTTGCAAGGTTAAAGTTTTCCAGCCGCAGTCCCGGGATGAGAAATTTAGTGATTCAAGCGACTCGTTTAGTTGTTCACCCGAGGGTTTTTTTGAAAGCCTGTTAGTTTGAATTGTAAATTTGTTTGACTCCTTTCATTTTCAAAAGGCAGTTATTGGAAAAATTTCCGCATTCAAACGTATTTCTTGCAAACATAAAATTTTTTATCCGCAGTACCGGGTTGAGAAATTTTGTGATTCAATTGTTGCGTTTAGTTTGTACCTCAGCGGTTTTTTAAAGCTTAAAATTAATTGAATGAATATTTGGTCGCCTCTCTTCCTTTCAAAGCATTAGCTGTTACGAAAGTTTCGTTAATATACGTACTTATTAAACATAATAATTTTCCTCCGCAGTCCCGGGATGAGAAATTTCGCGAATCAATTTGCGTGTAAGATTTTCTTCCAAGTGCTTTTTTAAAGGCTCTTTACTCATTAAAAAAAATTTGTTCCTTTCTTTACCTTTCAAAACCGTCGTTTTTGAGAAAAAGGTATCATTTATACGTATTTCTTGCAGGAATAACGTTTTCCAGCCGCAGTCCCGGGATGAGAAATTTCGTGATTCAAGGCACTCGTTTATTTGTTCCACCGAGGGTTTTTTTGAAAGCCTGTTAGTTTTAATTGTAAATTTGTTTGACTCTTTTCATTTCCAAACGGCAGTTATTAAGAAAATTTTCGTATTTAAACGTATTTCCTGCAAACATAAAATTTTTCATCCGCAGTATCGGGATGAGATATTTTGTGATTCAATTGTGGCGTTTAGTTTTTACCTCAGCGGTTTTTTAAAGCTTATAATTCATTGAATGAATATTTGGTCGCCTCTCTTCCTTTAAAGGCAGTCACTGTCATGAAAGTTTCGTTAATATACTTATTTTTTAAACATAATAATTTTCCTCCCCAGTCCCGGGTTGAAAAATTTCGCAAATCAATTGTTCTCTAAATTTTTCTTCCAAGTGCTTTTTTAAAAACTATTCATTCATCAAATGAAAATTTGTTCCTTTCCTTACTCTTCAAAACGGTCGTTTTTTTGAAAATGGTATCATTTATTCGTATTTCTTGCAAGCATAACGTTTTCAAGCCGCAGTCCCGGGATGAGAAATTTCGTGATTCAAGCGACTCGTTTCGTTGTTCCCCCGAGGGTTTTTTTGAAAGCGTGTTAGTTTTAATTGTAAATTTGTGTGACTCTTTTCATTTCCAAACGGCAGTTATTGAGAAAATTTTCGTATTCATACGTATTTCTTGCTAACAAAATTTTTCATTCGCAGTACCGGGATGAGAAATTTTGAGATTCAATTGTGGCGTTTAGTTTTTACCTCAGCGGTTTTTTAAAGCTTAAAATTCATTGAATGAATATTTGGTCGCCTCTCTTCCTTTCAAAGCAGTCGCTGTTATAAAAGTTTCGTTAATATACGAATTTTTTAAACATTATAATTTTCCTCCGCAGTCCCGGGATGAGAAATTTCGCGAATCAATTCTTGTCTAAATTTTTCTTCCAAGTGCTTTTTTAAAAGCTTTTTATTCATCAAATGGAAATTAGTTCTTTCTTTACCATTCAAAACGGTCGTTTTTGAGAAAATGGTATCATTTATACGTATTTTTTGCAAGCATAAAGTTTTCCAGCCGCAGTCCTGGGATGAGAAATTTTGTGATTCAAGCCACTCGTTTATTTGTTCCACCGAGGGTTTTTTTGAAAGCCTGTTAGTTTTAATTGTAAATTTGTTTGACTCTTTTCATTTCCAAAAGGAAGTTATTGAAAAAATTTTCGTATTGAGACGTATTTCTTGCAAACATAAAATTTTTCATCCGCAGTACCTGGATGAGAAATTTTGTGATTCAATCGTGGCGTTTAGTTTTTACCTTAGCGGTTTTTTAAAGCTTAAAATTCTTTGAATGAATATTTTGTCGCCTCTCTTCCTTTAAAGGCAGTCGCTGTTATAAAAGTTTCGTTAATATACTTATTTTTAAACATAATAATTTTCCTCCGCAGTCCCGGGATGAAAAATTTCGCGAATCAATTCTTGTCTAAATTTTTCTTCCAAGTATTTTTTTAAAAGCTTTTCATTCATCAAATGAAAATTTGTTCTTTCTTTACCATTCAAAACGGTCGTATTTGAGAAAAAGGTATCATTTATACGTACTTCTTGCAAGCATAAAGTTTTCTAGCCGCAGTCCCGGTATAAGAAATTTCATGATTCAAGCGACTCGTTTTGTTGTTCCCCCGAGGGTTTTTTTGAAAGCGTTTTTGTTTTAATTGTAAATTTGTGTTTTCCTTTTATTTCCAAACGGCAGTTATTGAGAAAATTTTCGTATTCATACGTATTTCTTGTAAATATAAAATTTTTCATCCGCAGTCCCGGGATGAGAAATTTCGTGAATCAATTTTCGTGTAAGTTTTTCTTCCAAGTGCTTTTCTAAAAGCTTTTTATTCATCAAATGAAAATTTGTTCCTTTCTTTACCTTTCAAAACGGTCGTTTTTGAGAAAATGGTATCATATATACGTATTTCTTGCAAGGTTAAAGTTTTCCAGCCGCAGTCCCGGGATGAGAAATTTAGTGATTCAAGCGACTCGTTTAGTTGTTCACCCGAGGGTTTTTTTGAAAGCCTGTTAGTTTGAATTGTAAATTTGTTTGACTCCTTTCATTTTCAAAAGGCAGTTATTGGAAAAATTTCCGCATTCAAACGTATTTCTTGCAAACATAAAATTTTTTATCCGCAGTACCGGGTTGAGAAATTTTGTGATTCAATTGTTGCGTTTAGTTTGTACCTCAGCGGTTTTTTAAAGCTTAAAATTAATTGAATGAATATTTGGTCGCCTCTCTTCCTTTCAAAGCATTAGCTGTTACGAAAGTTTCGTTAATATACGTACTTATTAAACATAATAATTTTCCTCCGCAGTCCCGGGATAAGAAATTTCGCGAATCAATTTGCGTGTAAGATTTTCTTCCAAGTGCTTTTTTAAAGGCTCTTTACTCATCAAAAGAAAATTTGTTCCTTTCTTTACCTTTCAAAACGGTCGTTTTTGAGAAAATGGTATCATTTATACGTATTTCTTGCAAGCATAACGTTTTCCAGCCGCAGTCCCGGGATGAGAAATTTCGTGATTCAAGCGACTCGTTTCGTTGTTCCGTTGAGGGTTTTTTGAAAGCCTGTTAGTTTTAATTGTAAATTTGTGTGACTCTTTTCATTTCCAAACGGCAGTTATTGAGAAAATTTTCGTATTCATACGTATTTCTTGCAAACAAAATATTTCATTCGCAGTACCGGGATGAGAAATTTTGAGATTCAATTGTGGCGTTTAGTTTTTACCTCAGCGGTTTTTTAAAGCTTAAAATTCATTGAATGAATATTTGGTCGCCTCTATTCCTTTCAAAGCAGTCGCTGTTATAAAAGTTTCGTTAATATACGAATTTTTTAAACATTATAATTTTCCTCCGCAGTCCCGGGATGAGAAATTTCGCGAATCAATTGTCGTGTAAGTTTTTCCTCCAAGTGCTTTTTTAAAAGCTCTTCATTTATGAAATGAAAATTTGTTCTTTTCTTTACCTTTCAAAACCGTCGTTTTTGAGAAAAAGGTATCATTTATACGTATTTCTTGCAGGAATAAGGTTTTCCAGCCGCAGTCCCGGGATGAGAAATTTCGTGATTCAAGGCACTCGTTTATTTGTTCCACCGAGGGTTTTTTTGAAAGCCTGTTAGTTTTAATTGTAAATTTGTTTGACTCTTTTCATTTCCAAACGGCAGTTATTAAGAAAATTTTCGTATTTAAACGTATTTCCTGCAAACATAAAATTTTTCATCCGCAGTACCGGGATGAGATATTTTGTGATTCAATTGTGGCGTTTAGTTTTTACTTCAACGGTTTTTTAAAGCTTAAAATTCATTGAATGAATATTTGGTCGCCTCTCTTCCTTTAAAGGCAGTCACTGTCATGAAAGTTTCGTTAATATACTTATTTTTTAAACATAATAATTTTCCTCCCCAGTCCCGGGTTGAAAAATTTCGCGAATCAATTGTTCTCTAAATTTTTCTTCCAAGTGCTTTTTTAAAAGTTTTTCATTCATCAAATGAAAATTTGATCTTTCTTTACCATTCAAAACAGTCGTTTTTGAGAAAATGGTATCATTTATACGTATTTCTTGCAAGCATAACATTTTCAAGCCGCAGTCCCGGGATGAGAAATTTCGTGATTCAAGCGACTCGTTTCGTTGTTCCCCCGAGGGTTTTTTTGAAAGCGTGTTAGTTTTAATTGTAAATTTGTGACTCTTTTCATTTCCAAACGGCAGTTATTGAGAAAATTTTCGTATCATACGTATTTCTTGCTAACAAAATTTTTCATTCGCAGTACCGGGATGAGAAATTTTGAGATTCAATTGTGGCGTTTAGTTTTTACCTCAGTGGTTTTTTAAAGCTTAAAATTCATTGAATGAATATTTGGTCGCCTCTCTTCCTTTCAAAGCAGTCGCTGTTATAAAAGTTTCGTTAATATACGAATTTTTTAAACATTATAATTTTCCTCCGCAGTCCCGGGATGAGAAATTTCGCGAATCAATTGTCGTGTAAGTTTTTCTTCCAAGTGCTTTTTTAAAAGCTCTTCATTTATGAAATGAAAATTTGTTCCTTTCTTTACCTTTCAAAACCGTCGTTTTTGAGAAAAAGGTATCATTTATACGTATTTCTTGCAGGAATAACGTTTTCCAGCCGCAGTCCTGGGATGAGAAATTTTGTGATTCAAGCCACTCGTTTATTTGTTCCACCGAGGGTTTTTTTGAAAGCCTGTTAGTTTTAATTGTAAATTTGTTTGACTCTTTTCATTTCCAAAAGGAAGTTATTGAAAAAATTTTCGTATTGAGACGTATTTCTTGCAAACATAAAATTTTTCATCCGCAGTACCTGGATGAGAAATTTTGTGATTCAATCGTGGCGTTTAGTTTTTACCTTAGCGGTTTTTTAAAGCTTAAAATTCTTTGAATGAATATTTTGTCGCCTCTCTTCCTTTAAAGGCAGTCGCTGTTATAAAAGTTTCGTTAATATACTTATTTTTAAACATAATAATTTTCCTCCGCAGTCCCGGGATGAAAAATTTCGCGAATCAATTCTTGTCTAAATTTTTCTTCCAAGTGCTTTTTTAAAAGCTTTTCATTCATCAAATGAAAATTTGTTCTTTCTTTACCATTCAAAACGGTCGTATTTGAGAAAAAGGTATCATTTATACGTACTTCTTGCAAGCATAAAGTTTTCTAGCCGCAGTCCCGGTATAAGAAATTTCATGATTCAAGCGACTCGTTTTGTTGTTCCCCCGAGGGTTTTTTTGAAAGTGTTTTTGTTTTAATTGTAAATTTGTGTTTTCCTTTTATTTCCAAACGGCAGTTATTGAGAAAATTTTCGTATTCATACGTATTTCTTGTAAATATAAAATTTTTCATCCGCAATCCCGGGATGAGAAATTTCGTGAATCAATTTTCGTGTAAGTTTTTCTTCCAAGTGCTTTTCTAAAAGCTTTTTATTCATCAAATGAAAATTTGTTCCTTTCTTCACCTTTCAAAACGGTCGTTTTTGAGAAAATGGTATCATATATACGTATTTCTTGCAAGGTTAAAGTTTTCCAGCCGCAGTCCCGGGATGAGAAATTTAGTGATTCAAGCGACTCGTTTAGTTGTTCACCCGAGGGTTTTTTTGAAAGCCTGTTAGTTTGAATTGTAAATTTGTTTGACTCCTTTCATTTTCAAAAGGCAGTTATTGGAAAAATTTCCGCATTCAAACGTATTTCTTGCAAACATAAAATTTTTTATCCGCAGTACCGGGTTGAGAAATTTTGTGATTCAATTGTTGCGTTTAGTTTGTACCTCAGCGGTTTTTTAAAGCTTAAAATTAATTGAATGAATATTTGGTCTATGGAATATGAGGGTTTTTTTGAAAGCCTGTTAGTTTTAATTGTAAATTTGTTTGACTCTTTTCATTTCCAAACGGCAGTTATTAAGAAAATTTTCGTATTTAAACGTATTTCCTGCAAACATAAAATTTTTCATCCGCAGTACCGGGATGAGATATTTTGTGATTCAATTGTGGCGTTTAGTTTTTACCTCAGCGGTTTTTTAAAGCTTAAAATTCATTGAATGAATATTTGGTCGCCTCTCTTCCTTTAAAGGCAGTCACTGTCATGAAAGTTTCGTTAATATACTTATTTTTTAAACATAATAATTTTCCTCCCCAGTCCCGGGTTGAAAAATTTCGCGAATCAATTGTTCTCTAAATTTTTCTTCAAAGTGCTTTTTTAAAAGTTTTTCATTCATCAAATGAAAATTTGATCTTTCTTTACCATTCAAAACAGTCGTTTTTGAGAAAATGGTATCATTTATACGTATTTCTTGCAAGCATAACGTTTTCAAGCCGCAGTCCCGGGATGAGAAATTTCGTGATTCAAGCGACTCGTTTCGTTGTTCCCCCGAGGGTTTTTTTGAAAGCCTGTTAGTTTTAATTGGTAATTTGTGTGACTCTTTTCCGTTCCAAACGGCAGTAATTGAGAAAATTTGCGTATTCATACGTATTTCTTGCAAACAAAATTTTTCATCCACAGTACCGGGATGAGAAATTTTGTGATTTAATTGTTGCGTTTAGTTTTTACCTCAGCGGTTTTTTAAAGCTTAAAATTCATTGAATGAATATTTGGTCGCCTCTCTTTCTTTCAAAGCAATCGCTGTTATAAAAGTTTCGTTAATATACGAATTTTTTAAACATTATAATTTTCCTCCGCAGAGACGGATGAGAAAAATTTTGCGAATCAATTGTCGTGTAAGTTTTTCTTCCAAGTGCTTTTTTAAAGCTCTTCATTTAGGAAATGAAAATTTGTTCCTTTCTTTACCATTCAAAACGGTCATTTTTTGAAAATGGTATCATTTATACGTATCTCTTGCAAACATAACGTTTTCAAGCCGGTCCCGGTATAAGAAATTTCGTGATTCAAGGACTCGTTTAGTTGTTCCCCCGAGGGTTTTTTTGAAAGCCTGTTAGTTTTAATTGTAAATTTGTGTTTTTCTTTCCTTTCCAAACGGCAGTTATGGGGAAAACTTTCGTATTCTAACATATTTCTTGCAAACATAAAATTTTTCATCCGAAGTCCCGGGATGAGAAATTTTGTGATTCAATTCAGGCGTTTAGTTTTTACCTCAGCGGTTTTTTGAAACTTAAAATTCATTGAATGAATATTTGGTCGCCTCTCTTCCTTTCAAAGCATTAGCTGTTACGAAAGTTTCGTTAATATACGTACTTATTAAACATAATAATTTTTATTCGCAGTCCCGGGATGAAAAATTTCGCGAATCAATTGTCGTGTAAGTTTTTCTTCCAAGTGCTTTTTTAAAAAACTATTCATTCATCAAATGAAAATTTGTCCTTTCCTTACTCTTCAAAACGGTCGTTTTTTGAAAATGGTATCATTTTTACGTATTTCTTGCAAGCATAACGTTTTCAAGCCGCAGTCCCGGGATGAGAAATTTCGTGATTCAAGCGACTCGTTTCGTTGTTCCCCCGAGGGTTTTTTTGAAAGCGTGTTAGTTTTAATTGTAAATTTGTGTGACTCTTTTCATTTCCAAACGGCAGTTATTGAGAAAATTTTCGTATTCATACGTATTTCTTGCAAACAAAATATTTCATTTGCAGTACCGGGATGAGAAATTTTGAGATTCAATTGTGGCGTTTAGTTTTTACCTCAGCGGTTTTTTAAAGCTTAAAATTCATTGAATGAATATTTGGTCGCCTCTCTTCCTTTCAAAGCAGTCGCTGATATAAAAGTTTCGTTAATATACGAATTTTTTAAACATTATAATTTTCCTCCGCAGTCCCGGGATGAGAAATTTCGCGAATCAATTGTCGAGTAAGTTTTTCCTCCAAGTGCTTTTTTAAAAGCTCTTCATTTTTGAAATGAAAATTTGTTCTTTTCTTTACCTTACAAAACCGTCGTTTTTGAGAAAAAGGTATCATTTATACGTATTTACTGCAGGAATAACGTTTTCCAGCCGCAGTCCCGGGATGAGAAATTTCGTGATTCAAGGCACTCGTTTATTTGTTCCACCGAGGGTTTTTTTGAAAGCCTGTTAGTTTTAATTGTAAATTTGTGTTTTTCTTTCCTTTCCAAACGGCAGTTATGGGGAAAACTTTCGTATTCTAACATATTTCTTGCAAACATAAAATTTTTCATCCGAAGTCCCGGGATGAGAAATTTTGTGATTCAATTCAGGCGTTTAGTTTTTACCTCAGCGGTTTTTTTGAAACTTAAAATTCATTGAATGAATATTTGGTCGCCTCTCTTCCTTTCAAAGCAATCGCTGTTACGAAAGTTTCGTTAATATACGTACTTATTAAACATAATAATTTTTATTCGCAGTCCCGGGATGAAAAATTTCGTCAATCAATTGTCGTGTAAGTTTTTCTTCCAAGTGCTTTTTTAAAAGTTTTTCATTCATCAAATGAAAATTTGATCTTTCTTTACCATTCAAAACAGTCGTTTTTGAGAAAATGGTATCATTTATACGTATTTCTTGCAAGCATAACGTTTTCAAGCCGCAGTCCCGGGATGAGAAATTTCGTGATTCAAGCGACTCGTTTC
Organism: Hetaerina americana; assembly: GCF_022747635.1. Lineage (NCBI taxonomy): Eukaryota > Metazoa > Arthropoda > Insecta > Odonata > Calopterygidae > Hetaerina > Hetaerina americana. The sequence continues at coordinate 55,407 of NW_027286936.1, read as the reverse complement.
GTTGTTCCCCCGAGGGTTTTTTTGAAAGCGTGTTAGTTTTAATTGTAAATTTGTGTGACTCTTTTCATTTCCAAACGGCAGTTATTGAGAAAATTTTCGTATTCATACGTATTTCTTGCTTACAAAATTTTTCATTCGCAGTACCGGGATGAGAAATTTTGAGATTCAATTGTGGCGTTTAGTTTTTACCTCAGCGGTTTTTTAAAGCTTAAAATTCATTGAATGAATATTTGGTCGCCTCTCTTCCTTTCAAAGCAGTCGCTGTTATAAAAGTTTCGTTAATATACGAATTTTTTAAACATTATAATTTTCCTCCGCAGTCCCGGGATGAGAAATTTCGCGAATCAATTGTCGTGTAAGTTTTTCTTCCAAGTGCTTTTTTAAAAGCTCTTCATTTATGAAATGAAAATTTGTTCCTTTCTTTACCTTTCAAAACCGTCGTTTTTGAGAAAAAGGTATCATTTATACGTATTTCTTGCAGGAATAACGTTTTCCAGCCGCAGTCCTGGGATGAGAAATTTCGTGATTCAAGCCACTCGTTTATTTGTTCCACCGAGGGTTTTTTTGAAAGCCTGTTAGTTTTAATTGTAAATTTGTTTGACTCTTTTCATTTCCAAAAGGAAGTTATTGAAAAAATTTTCGTATTGAGACGTATTTCTTGCAAACATAAAATTTTTCATCCGCAGTACCGGGATGAGAAATTTTGTGATTCAATCGTGGCGTTTAGTTTTTACCTTAGCGGTTTTTTAAAGCTTAAAATTCTTTGAATGAATATTTTGTCGCCTCTCTTCCTTTAAAGGCAGTCGCTGTTATAAAAGTTTCGTTAATATACTTATTTTTAAACATAATAATTTTCCTCCGCAGTCCCGGGATGAAAAATTTCGCGAATCAATTCTTGTCTAAATTTTTCTTCCAAGTGCTTTTTTAAAAGCTTTTTATTCATCAAATGAAAATTAGTTCTTTCTTAACCATTCAAAACGGTCGTTTTTGAGAAAATGGTATCATTTATACGTATTTTTTGCAAGCATAAAGTTTTCCAGCCGCAGTCCGGGGATGAGAAATTTCGTGATTCAAGCGACTCGTTTAGTTGTTCCTCCGAGGGTTTTTTATAAAGACTGTTAGTTTTAATTGTAAAATTGTGTTACTCTTTTCATTTCCAAACGGCAGTTATTGGGAAAACGTTCGTATTCAAACGTATTTCTTGCAAACATAAAATTTTTCATCCGCAGTACCGGGATGAGAAATTTTGTGATTCAATTGTGGCGTTTAGTTTTTACCTTAGCGGTTTTTTAAAGCTTAAAATTCATTGAATGAATATTTGGTTGCCTCCCTTCCTTTTAAAGCAGTCGCTGTTATGAAAGTTTCGTTAATATACGTACTTTTTTAACAAAATAATTTTCCTCCGCAGTCCCGGGATGAGAAATTTTGTGAATCAATTTTCGTGTAAGTTTTTCTTCCAAGTGCTTTTCTTAAAGCTTTTCATTCATCAAATGAAAATTTGTTCCTTTCTTTACCTTTCAAAACGGTCGTTTTTGAGAAAATGGTATCATATATACGTATTTCTTGCAAGGTTAAAGTTTTCCAGCCGCAGTCCCGGGATGAGAAATTTACTGATTCAAGCGACTCGTTTAGTTGTTCACCCGAGGGTTTTTTTGAAAGCCTGTTAGTTTGAATTGTAAATTTGTTTGACTCCTTTCATTTTCAAAAGGCAGTTATTGGAAAAATTTCCGCATTCAAACGTATTTCTTGCAAACATAAATTTTTTTATCCGCAGTACCGGGTTGAGAAATTTTGTGATTCAATTGTTGCGTTTAGTTTGTACCTCAGCGGTTTTTTAAAGCTTAAAATTAATTGAATGAATATTTGGTCGCCTCTCTTCCTTTCAAAGCATTAGCTGTTACGAAAGTTTCGTTAATATACGTACTTATTAAACATAATAATTTTCCTCCGCAGTCCCGGGATGAGAAATTTCGCGAATCAATTTGCGTGTAAGATTTTCTTCCAAGTGCTTTTTTAAAGGCTCTTTACTCATCAAAAGAAAATTTGTTCCTTTCTTTACCTTTCAAAACGGTCGTTTTTGAGAAAATGGTATCATTTATACGTATTTCTTGCAAGCATAACGTTTTCCAGCCGCAGTCCCGGGATGAGAAATTTCGTGATTCAAGCGACTCGTTTCGTTGTTCCGCCGAGGGTTTTTTGAAAGCCTGTTAGTTTTAATTGTAAATTTGTGTGATTCTTTTCATTTCCAAACGGCAGTTATTGAGAAAATTTTCGTATTCATACGTATTTCTTGCAAACAAAATATTTCATTCGCAGTACCGGGATGAGAAATTTTGAGATTCAATTGTGGCGTTTAGTTTTTACCTCAGCGGTTTTTTAAAGCTTAAAATTCATTGAATGAATATTTGGTCGCCTCTCTTCCTTTCAAAGCAGTCGCTGATATAAAAGTTTCGTTAATATACGAATTTTTTAAACATTATAATTTTCCTCCGCAGTCCCGGGATGAGAAATTTCGCGAATCAATTGTCGTGTAAGTTTTTCCTCCAAGTGCTTTTTTAAAAGCTCTTCATTTTTGAAATGAAAATTTGTTCTTTTCTTTACCTTTCAAAACCGTCGTTTTTGAGAAAAAGGTATCATTTATACGTATTTCCTGCAGGAATAACGTTTTCCAGCCGCAGTCCCGGGATGAGAAATTTCGTGATTCAAGGCACTCGTTTATTTGTTACACCGAGGGTTTTTTTGAAAGCCTGTTAGTTTTAATTGTAAATTTGTGTTTTTCTTTCCTTTCCAAACGGCAGTTATGGGGAAAACTTTCGTATTCTAACATATTTCTAGCAAACATAAAATTTTTCATCCGAAGTCCCGGGATGAGAAATTTTGTGATTCAATTCAGGCGTTTAGTTTTTACCTCAGCGGTTTTTTTGAAACTTAAAATTCATTGAATGAAAATTTGGTCGCCTCTCTTCCTTTCAAAGCAATCGCTGTTACGAAAGTTTCGTTAATATACGTACTTATTAAACATAATAATTTTTATTCGCAGTCCCGGGATGAAAAATTTCGTTAATCAATTGTCGTGTAGGTTTTTCTTCCAAGTGCTTTTTTAAAAGTTTTTCATTCATCAAATGAAAATTTGATCTTTCTTTACCATTCAAAACAGTCGTTTTTGAGAAAATGGTATCATTTATACGTATTTCTTGCAAGCATAACGTTTTCAAGCCGCAGTCCCGGGATGAGAAATTTCGTGATTCAAGCGACTCGTTTCGTTGTTCCCCCGAGGGTTTTTTTGAAAGCGTGTTAGTTTTAATTGTAAATTTGTGTGACTCTTTTCATTTCCAAACGGCAGTTATTGAGAAAATTTTCGTATTCATACGTATTTCTTGCTTACAAAATTTTTCATTCGCAGTACCGGGATGAGAAATTTTGAGATTCAATTGTGGCGTTTAGTTTTTACCTCAGCGGTTTTTTAAAGCTTAAAATTCATTGAATGAATATTTGGTTGCCTCTCTTCCTTTCAAAGCAGTCGCTGTTATAAAAGTTTCGTTAATATACGAATTTTTTAAACATTATAATTTTCCTCCGCAGTCCCGGGATGAGAAATTTCGCGAATCAATTGTCGTGTAAGTTTTTCTTCCAAGTGCTTTTTTAAAAGCTCTTCATTTATGAAATGAAAATTTGTTCCTTTCTTTACCTTTCAAAACCGTCGTTTTTGAGAAAAAGGTATCATTTATACGTATTTCTTGCAGGAATAACGTTTTCCAGCCGCAGTCCTGGGATGGGAAATTTCGTGATTCAAGCCACTCGTTTATTTGTTCCACCGAGGGTTTTTTTGAAAGCCTGTTAGTTTTAATTGTAAATTTGTTTGACTCTTTTCATTTCCAAAAGGAAGTTATTGAAAAAATTTTCGTATTGAGACGTATTTCTTGCAAACATAAAATTTTTCATCCGCAGTACCGGGATGAGAAATTTTGTGATTCAATCGTGGCGTTTAGTTTTTACCTTAGCGGTTTTTTAAAGCTTAAAATTCTTTGAATGAATATTTTGTCGCCTCTCTTCCTTTAAAGGCAGTCGCTGTTATAAAAGTTTCGTTAATATACTTATTTTTAAACATAATAATTTTCCTCCGCAGTCCCGGGATGAAAAATTTCGCGAATCAATTCTTGTCTAAATTTTTCTTCCAAGTGCTTTTTTAAAAGCTTTTTATTCATCAAATGAAAATTAGTTCTTTCCTTACCATTCAAAACGGTCGTTTTTGAGAAAATAGTATCATTTATACGTATTTTTTGGAAGCATAAAGTTTTCCAGCCGCAGTCCGGGGATGAGAAATTTCGTGATTCAAGCGACTCGTTTAGTTGTTCCTCCGAGGGTTTTTTATAAAGACTGTTAGTTTTAATTGTAAAATTGTGTTACTCTTTTCATTTCCAAACGGCAGTTATTGGGAAAACGTTCGTATTCAAACGTATTTCTTGCAAACATAAAATTTTTCATCCGCAGTACCGGGATGAGAAATTTTGTGATTCAATTGTGGCGTTTAGTTTTTACCTCAGCGGTTTTTTAAAGCTTAAAATTCATTGAATGAATATTTGGTTGCCTCCCTTCCTTTTAAAGCAGTCGCTGTTATGAAAGTTTCGTTAATATACGTACTTTTTTAACATAATAATCTTCCTCCGCAGTCCCGGGATGAGAAATTTCGTGAATCAATTTTCGTGTAAGTTTTTCTTCCAAGTGCTTTTCTAAAAGCTTTTCATTCATCAAATGAAAATTTGTTCCTTTCTTTACCTTTCAAAACGGTCGTTTTTGAGAAAATGGTATCATATATACGTATTTCTTGCAAGGTTAAAGTTTTCCAGCCGCAGTCCCGGGATGAGAAATTTAGTGATTCAAGCGACTCGTTTAGTTGTTCACCCGGGGGTTTTTTTGAAAGCCTGTTAGTTTGAATTGTAAATTTGTTTGACTCCTTTCATTTTCAAAAGGCAGTTATTGGAAAAATTTCCGCATTCAAACGTATTTCTTGCAAACATAAATTTTTTTATCCGCAGTACCGGGTTGAGAAATTTTGTGATTCAATTGTTGCGTTTAGTTTGTACCTCAGCGGTTTTTTAAAGCTTAAAATTAATTGAATGAATATTTGGTCGCCTCTCTTCCTTTCAAAGCATTAGCTGTTACTAAAGTTTCGTTAATATACGTACTTATTAAACATAATAATTTTCCTCCGCAGTCCCGGGATGAGAAATTTCCTGAATCAATTTGCGTGTAAGATTTTCTTCCAAGTGCTTTTTTAAAGGCTCTTTACTCATCAAAAGAAAATTTATTCCTTTCTTTACCTTTCAAAACGGTCGTTTTTGAGAAAATGGTATCATTTATACGTATTTCTTGCAAGCATAACGTTTTCCAGCCGCAGTCCCGGGATGAGAAATTTCGTGATTCAAGCGACTCGTTTCGTTGTTCCGCCGAGGGTTTTTTGAAAGCCTGTTAGTTTTAATTGTAAATTTGTGTGACTCTTTTCATTTCCAAACGGCAGTTATTGAGAAAATTTTCGTATTCATACGTATTTCTTGCAAACAAAATATTTCATTCGCAGTACCGGGATGAGAAATTTTGAGATTCAATTGTGGCGTTTAGTTTTTACCTCAGCGGTTTTTTAAAGCTTAAAATTCATTGAATGAATATTTGGTCGCCTCTCTTCCTTTCAAAGGAGTCGCTGTTATAAAAGTTTCGTTAATATACGAATTTTTTAAACATTATAATTTTCCTCCGCAGTCCCGGGATGAGAAATTTCGCGAATCAATTGTCGTGTAAGTTTTTCCTCCAAGTGCTTTTTTAAAAGCTCTTCATTTTTGAAATGAAAATTTGTTCTTTTCTTTACCTTTCAAAACCGTCGTTTTTGAGAAAAAGGTATCATTTATACGTATTTCTTGCAGGAATAACGTTTTCCAGCCGCAGTCCCGGGATGAGAAATTTCGTGATTCAAGGCACTCGTTTATTTGTTCCACCGAGGGTTTTTTTGAAAGCCTGTTAGTTTTAATTGTAAATTCGTTTGACTCTTTTCATTTCCAAACGGCAGTTATTAAGAAAATTTTCGTATTTAAACGTATTTCCTGCAAACATAAAATTTTTCATCCGCAGTACCGGGATGAGATATTTTGTGATTCAATTGTGGCGTTTAGTTTTTACCTCAAGGGTTTTTTAAAGCTTAAAATTCATTGAATGAATATTTGGTCGCCTCTCTTCCTTTAAAGGCAGTCACTGTTATGAAAGTTTCGTTAATATACTTATTTTTTAAACATAATAATTTTCTTCCCCAGTCCCGGGTTGAAAAATTTTGCGAATCAATTGTTCTCTAAATTTTTCTTCCAAGTGCTTTTTTAAAAGTTTTTCATTCATCAAATGAAAATTTGATCTTTCTTTACCATTCAAAACAGTCGTTTTTGAGAAAATGGTATCATTTATACGTATTTCTTGCAAGCATAACGTTTTCAAGCCGCAGTCCCGGGATGAGAAATTTCGTGATTCAAGCGACTCGTTTCGTTGTTCCCCCGAGGGTTTTTTTGAAAGCCTGTTAGTTTTAATTGGTAATTTGTGTGACTCTTTTCCGTTCCAAACGGCAGTAATTGAGAAAATTTGCGTATTCATACGTATTTCTTGCAAACAAAATTTTTCATCCACAGTACCGGGATGAGAAATTTTGTGATTTAATTGTTGCGTTTAGTTTTTACCTCAGCGGTTTTTTAAAGCTTATAATTCATTGAATGAATATTTGGTCGCCTCTCTTTCTTTCAAAGCAATCGCTGTTATAAAAGTTTCGTTAATATACGAATTTTTTAAACATTATAATTTTCCTCCGCAGTCCCGGGATGAGAAAAATTTCGCGAATCAATTGTCGTGTAAGTTTTTCTTCCAAGTGCTTTTTTAAAAGCTCTTCATTTAGGAAATTAAAATTTGTTACATTCTTTACCTTTCAAAACGGTCATTTTTTGAAAATGGTATCATTTATACGTATCTCTTGCAAGCATAACGTTTTCTAGCCGGTCCCGGTATAAGAAATTTCGTGATTCAAGGACTCGTTTAGTTGTTCCCCCGAGGGTTTTTTTGAAAGCCTGTTAGTTTTAATTGTAAATTTGTGTTTTTCTTTCCTTTCCAAACGGCAGTTATGGCGAAAACTTTCGTATTCTAACATATTTCTTGCAAACATAAAATTTTTCATCCGAAGTCCCGGGATGAGAAATTTTGTGATTCAATTCAGGCGTTTAGTTTTTACCTCAGCGGTTTTTTTGAAACTTAAAATTCATTGAATGAATATTTGGTCGCCTCTCTTCCTTTCAAAGCAGTCGCTGTTACGAAAGGTTCGTTAATATACGTACTTATTAAACATAATAATTTTTATTCGCAGTCCCGGGATGAAAAATTTCGCGAATCAATTGTCGTGTAAGTTTTTCTTCCAAGTGCTTTTTTAAAAACTATTCATTCATCAAATGAAAATTTGTTCCTATCCTTACTCTTCAAAACGGTCGTTTTTTTGAAAATGGTATCATTTATACGTATTTCTTGCAAGCATAACGTTTTCAAGCCGCAGTCCCGGGATGAGAAATTTCGTGATTCAAGCGACTCGTTTCGTTGTTCCCCCGAGGGTTTTTTTGAAAGCGTGTCAGTTTTAATTGTAAATTTGTGTGACTCTTTTCATTTCCAAACGGCAGTTATTGAGAAAATTTTCGTATTCATACGTATTTCTTGCTAACAAAATTTTTCATTCGCAGTACCGGGATGAGAAATTTTGAGATTCAATTGTGGCGTTTAGTTTTTACCTCAGCGGTTTTTTAAAGCTTAAAATTCATTGAATGAATATTTGGTCGCCTCTCTTCCTTTCAAAGCAGTCGCTGTTATAAAAGTTTCGTTAATATACGAATTTTTTAAACATTATAATTTTCCTCCGCAGTCCCGGGATGAGAAATTTCGCGAATCAATTGTCGTGTAAGTTTTTCTTCCAAGTGCTTTTTTAAAAGCTCTTCATTTATGAAATGAAAATTTGTTCCTTTCTTTACCTTTCAAAACCGTCGTTTTTGAGAAAATGGTATCATTTATACGTATTTCTTGCAGGAATAACGTTTTCCAGCCGCAGTCCTGGGTTGAGAAATTTCGTGATTCAAGCCACTCGTTTATTTGTTCCACCGAGGGTTTTTTTGAAAGCCTGTTAGTTTTAATTGTAAATTTGTTTGACTCTTTTCATTTCCAAAAGGAAGTTATTGAAAAAATTTTCGTATTGAGACGTATTTCTTGCAAACATAAAATTTTTCATCCGCAGTACCGGGATGAGAAATTTTGTGATTCAATCGTGGCGTTTAGTTTTTACCTTAGCGGTTTTTTAAAGCTTAAAATTCTTTGAATGAATATTTTGTCGCCTCTCTTCCTTTAAAGGCAGTCGCTGTTATAAAAGTTTCGTTAATATACTTATTTTTAAACATAATAATTTTCCTTCGCAGTCCCGGGATGAAAAATTTCGCGAATCAATTCTTGTCTAAATTTTTCTTCCAAGTGCTTTTTTAAAAGCTTTTTATTCATCAAATGAAAATTAGTTCTTTCTTTACCATTCAAAACGGTCGTTTTTGAGAAAATGGTATCATTTATACGTATTTTTTGCAAGCATAAAGTTTTCCAGCCGCAGTCCGGGGATGAGAAATTTCGTGATTCAAGCGACTCGTTTAGTTGTTCCTCCGAGGGTTTTTTATAAAGACTGTTAGTTTTAATTGTAAAATTGTGTTACTCTTTTCATTTCAAAACGGCAGTTATTGGGAAAACGTTCGTATTCAAACGTATTTCTTGCAAACATAAAATTTTTCATCCGCAGTACCGGGATGAGAAATTTTGTGATTCAATTGTGGCGTTTAGTTTTTACCTCAGCGGTTTTTTAAAGCTTAAAATTCATTGAATGAATATTTGGTTGCCCCCCTTCCTTTTAAAGCAGTCGCTGTTATGAAAGTTTCGTTAATATACGTACTTTTTTAACATAATAATCTTCCTCCGCAGTCCCGGGATGAGAAATTTCGTGAATCAATTTTCGTGTAAGTTTTTCTTCCAAGTGCTTTTCTAAAAGCTTTTCATTCATCAAATGAAAATTTGTTCCTTTCTTTACCTTTCAAAACGGTCGTTTTTGAGAAAATGGTATCATATATACGTATTTCTTGCAAGGTTAAAGTTTTCCAGCCGCAGTCCCGGGATGAGAAATTTAGTGATTCAAGCGACTCGTTTAGTTGTTCACCCGAGGGTTTTTTTGAAAGCCTGTTAGTTTGAATTGTAAATTTGTTTGACTCCTTTCATTTTCAAAAGGCAGTTATTGGAAAAATTTCCGCATTCAAACGTATTTCTTGCAAACATAAATTTTTTTATCCGCAGTACCGGGTTGAGAAATTTTGTGATTCAATTGTTGCGTTTAGTTTGTACCTCAGCGGTTTTTTAAAGCTTAAAATTAATTGAATGAATATTTGGTCGCCTCTCTTCCTTTCAAAGCATTAGCTGTTACGAAAGTTTCGTTAATATACGTACTTATTAAACATAATAATTTTCCTCCGCAGTCCCGGGATGAGAAATTTCGCGAATCAATTTGCGTGTAAGATTTTCTTCCAAGTGCTTTTTTTAAGGCTCTTTACTCATCAAAAGAAAATTTGTTCCTTTCTTTACCTTTCAAAACGGTCGTTTTTGAGAAAATGGTATCATTTATACGTATTTCTTGCAAGCATAACGTTTTCCAGCCGCAGTCCCGGGATGAGAAATTTCGTGATTCAAGCGACTCGTTTCGTTGTTCCGCCGAGGGTTTTTTGAAAGCCTGTTAGTTTTAATTGTAAATTTGTGAGACTCTTTTCATTTCCAAACGGCAGTTATTGAGAAAATTTTCGTATTCATACGTATTTCTTGCAAACAAAATATTTCATTCGCAGTACCGGGATGAGAAATTTTGAGATTCAATTGTGGCGTTTAGTTTTTACCCTAGCGGTTTTTTAAAGCTTAAAATTCATTGAATGAATATTTGGTCGCCTCTCTTCCTTTCAAAGCAGTCGCTGTTATAAAAGTTTCGTTAATATACGAATTTTTTAAACATTATAATTTTCCTCCGCAGTCCCGGGATGAGAAATTTCGCGAATCAATTGTCGTGTAAGTTTTTCCTACAAGTGCTTTTTTAAAAGCTCTTCATTTTTGAAATGAAAATTTGTTCTTTTCTTTACCTTTCAAAACCGTCGTTTTTGAGAAAAAGGTATCATTTATACGTATTTCTTGCAGGAATAACGTTTTCCAGCCGCAGTCCCGGGATGAGAAATTTCGTGATTCAAGGACTCGTTTAGTTGTTCCTTCGAGGGTTTTTTTGAAAGCCTGTTAGTTTTAATTGTAAATTTGTGTTTTTCTTTCCTTTCCAAACGGCAGTTATGGCGAAAACTTTCGTATTCTAACATATTTCTTGCAAACATAAAATTTTTCATCCGAAGTCCCGGGATGAGAAATTTTGTGATTCAATTCAGGCGTTTAGTTTTTACCTCAGCGGTTTTTTTGAAACTTAAAATTCATTGAATGAATATTTGGTCGCCTCTCTTCCTTTCAAAGCAGTCGCTGTTACGAAAGTTTCGTTAATATACGTACTTATTAAGCATAATAATTTTTATTCGCAGTCCCGGGATGAAAAATTTCGCGAATCAATTGTCGTGTAAGTTTTTCTTCCAAGTGCTTTTTTAAAAACTATTCATTCATCAAATGAAAATTTGTTCCTTTCCTTACTCTTCAAAACGGTCGTTTTTTTGAAAATGGTATCATTTATACGTATTTCTTGCAAGCATAACGTTTTCAAGCCGCAGTCCCGGGATGAGAAATTTCGTGATTCAAGCGACTCGTTTCGTTGTTCCCCCGAGGGTTTTTTTGAAAGCGTGTTAGTTTTAATTGTAAATTTGTGTGACTCTTTTCATTTCCAAACGGCAGTTATTGAGAAAATTTTCGTATTCATACGTATTTCTTGCTAACAAAATTTTTCATTCGCAGTACCGGGATGAGAAATTTTGAGATTCAATTGTGGCGTTTAGTTTTTACCTCAGCGGTATTTTAAAGCTTAAAATTCATTGAATGAATATTTGGTCGCCTCTCTTCCTTTCAAAGCAGTCGCTGTTATAAAAGTTTCGTTAATATACGAATTTTTTAAACATTATAATTTTCCTCCGCAGTCCCGGGATGAGAAATTTCGCGAATCAATTGTCGTGTAAGTTTTTCTTCCAAGTGCTTTTTTAAAAGCTCTTCATTTATGAAATGAAAATTTGTTCCTTTCTTTACCTTTCAAAACCGTCGTTTTTGAGAAAAAGGTATCATTTATACGTATTTCTTGCAGGAATAACGTTTTCCAGCCGCAGTCCTGGGATGAGAAATTTCGTGATTCAAGCCACTCGTTTATTTGTTCCACCGAGGGTTTTTTTGAAAGCCTGTTAGTTTTAATTGTAAATTTGTTTGACTCTTTTCATTTCCAAAAGGAAGTTATTGAAAAAATTTTCGTATTGAGACGTATTTCTTGCAAACATAAAATTTTTCATCCGCAGTACCGGGATGAGAAATTTTGTGATTCAATCGTGGCGTTTAGTTTTTACCTTAGCGGTTTTTTAAAGCTTAAAATTCTTTGAATGAATATTTGGTCGCCTCTCTTCCTTTAAAGGCAGTCGCTGTTATAAAAGTTTCGTTAATATACTTATTTTTAAACATAATAATTTTCCTCCGCAGTCCCGGGATGAAAAATTTCGCGAATCAATTCTTGTCTAAATTTTTCTTCCAAGTGCTTTTTTAAAAGCTTTTTATTCATCAAATGAAAATTAGTTCTTTCTTTACCATTCAAAACGGTCGTTTTTGAGAAAATGGTATCATTTATACGTATTTTTTGCAAGCATAAAGTTTTCCAGCCGCAGTCCGGGGATGAGAAATTTCGTGATTCAAGCGACTCGTTTAGTTGTTCCTCCGAGGGTTTTTTATAAAGACTGTTAGTTTTAATTGTAAAATTGTGTTACTCTTTTCATTTCCAAACGGCAGTTATTGGAAAAACGTTCGTATTCAAACGTATTTCTTGCAAACATAAAATTTTTCATCCGCAGTACCGGGATGAGAAATTTTGTGATTCAATTGTGGCGTTTAGTTTTTACCTCAGCGGTTTTTTAAAGCTTAAAATTCATTGAATGAATATTTGGTTGCCTCCCTTCCTTTTAAAGCAGTCGCTGCTATGAAAGTTTCGTTAATATACGTACTTTTTAAACATAATAATTTTCCTCCGCAGTCCCAGAATGAGAAATTTCGTGAATCAATTTTCGTGTAAGTTTTTCTTCCAAGTGCTTTTCTAAAAGCTTTTCATTCATCAAATGAAAATTTGTTCTTTCTTTACCATTCAAAACGGTCGTATTTGAGAAAATGGTATCATTTATACGTACTTCTTGCAAGCATAACGTTTTCTAGCCGCAGTCCCGGTATAAGAAATTTCATGATTCAAGCGACTCGTTTAGTTGTTCCCCCGAGGGTTTTTTTGAAAGCCTTTTTGTTTTAATTGTAAATTTGTGTTTTCCTTTTATTTCCAAACGGCAGTTATTGAGAAAATTTTCGTATTCATACGTATTTCTTGTAAATATAAAATTTTTCATCCGCAGTCACGGGATGAGAAATTTCGTGAATCAATTTTCGTGTAAGTTTTTCTTCCAAGTGCTTTTCTAAAAGCTTTTCATTCATCAAATGAAAATTTGTTCCTTTCTTTACCTTTCAAAACGGTCGTTTTTGAGAAAATGGTATCATATATACGTATTTCTTGCAAGGTTAAAGTTTTCCAGCCGCAGTCCCGGGATGAGAAATTTCGTGATTCAAGCGACTCGTTTCGTTGTTCCCCCGAGGGTTTTTTTGAAAGCGTGTTAGTTTTAATTGTAAATTTGTGTGACTCTTTTCATTTCCAAACGGCAGTTATTGAGAAAATTTTCGTATTCATACGTATTTCTTGCTAACAAAATTTTTCATTCGCAGTACCGGGATGAGAAATTTTGAGATTCAATTGTGGCGTTTAGTTTTTACCTCAGCGGTTTTTTAAAGCTTAAAATTAATTGAATGAATATTTGGTCGCCTCTCTTCCTTTCAAAGCATTAGCTGTTACGAAAGTTTCGTTAATATACGTACTTATTAAACATAATAATTTTCCTCCGCAGTCCCGAGATGAGAAATTTCGCGAATCAATTTGCGTGTAAGATATTCTTCCAAGTGCTTTTTTAAAGGCTCTTTACTCATCAAAAGAAAATTTGTTCCTTTCTTTACCTTTCAAAACGGTCGTTTTTGAGAAAATGGTATCATTTATACGTATTTCTTGCAAGCATAACGTTTTCCAGCCGCAGTCCCGGGATGAGAAATTTCGTGATTCAAGCGACTCGTTTTGTTGTTCCGCCGAGGGTTTTTTGAAAGCCTGTTAGTTTTAATTGTAAATTTGTGTGACTCTTTTCATTTCCAAACGGCAGTTATTGAGAAAATTTTCGTATTCATACGTATTTCTTGCAAACAAAATATTTCATTCGCAGTACCGGGATGAGAAATTTTGAGATTCAATTGTGGCGTTTAGTTTTTACCTCAGCGGTTTTTTAAAGCTTAAAATTCATTGAATGAATATTTGGTCGCCTCTCTTCCTTTCAAAGCAGTCGCTGTTATAAAAGTTTCGTTAATATACGAATTTTTTAAACATTATAATTTTCCTCCGCAGTCCCGGGATGAGAAATTTCGCGAATCAATTGTCGTGTAAGTTTTTCCTCCAAGTGCTTTTTTAAAAGCTCTTCATTTATGAAATGAAAATTTGTTCTTTTCTTTACCTTTCAAAACCGTCGTTTTTGAGAAAAAGGTATCATTTATACGTATTTCTTGCAGGAATAACGTTTTCCAGCCGCAGTCCCGGGATGAGAAATTTCGTGATTCAAGGCACTCGTTTATTTGTTCCACCGAGGGTTTTTTTGAAAGCCTGTTAGTTTTAATTGTAAATTTATTTGACTCTTTTCATTTCCAAACGGCAGTTATTTAGAAAATTTTCGTATTTAAACGTATTTCCTGCAAACATAAAATTTTTCATCCGCAGTACCGGGATGAGATATTTTGTGATTCAATTGTGACGTTTAGTTTTTACCTCAGCGGTTTTTTAAAGCTTAAAATTCATTGAATGAATATTTGGTCGCCTCTCTTCCTTTAAAGGCAGTCACTGTTATGAAAGTTTCGTTAATATACTTATTTTTTAAACATAATAATTTTCCTCCCCAGTACCGGGTTGAAAAATTTCGCGAATCAATTGTTCTCTAAATTTTTCTTCCAAGTGCTTTTTTAAAAGTTTTTCATTCATCAAATGAAAATTTGATCTTTCTTTACCATTCAAAACAGTCGTTTTTGAGAAAATGGTATCATTTATACGTATTTCTTGCAAGCATAACGTTTTCAAGCCGCAGTCCCGGGATGAGAAATTTCGTGATTCAAGCGACTCGTTTCGTTGTTCCCCCGAGGGTTTTTTTGAAAGCCTGTTAGTTTTAATTGGTAATTTGTGTGACTCTTTTCCGTTCCAAACGGCAGTAATTGAGAAAATTTGCGTATTCATACGTATTTCTTGCAAACAAAATTTTTCATCCACAGTACCGGGATGAGAAATTTTGTGATTTAATTGTTGCGTTTAGTTTTTACCTCAGCGGTTTTTTAAAGCTTAAAATTCATTGAATGAATATTTGGTCGCCTCTCTTTCTTTCAAAGCAATCGCTGTTATAAAAGTTTCGTTAATATACGAATTTTTTAAACATTATAATTTTCCTCCGCAGTCCCGGGATGAGAAATTTCGCGAATCAATTGTCGTGTAAGTTTTTCCTCCAAGTGCTTTTTTAAAAGCTCTTCATTTTTGAAATGAAAATTTGTTCTTTTCTTTACCTTTCAAAACCGTCGTTTTTGAGAAAAAGGTATCATTTATACGTATTTCTTGCAGGAATAACGTTTTCCAGCCGCAGTCCCGGGATGAGAAATTTCGTGATTCAAGGACTCGTTTAGTTGTTCCTTCGAGGGTTTTTTTGAAAGCCTGTTAGTTTTAATTGTAAATTTGTGTTTTTCTTTCCTTTCCAAACGGCAGTTATGGCGAAAACTTTCGTATTCTAACATATTTCTTGCAAACATAAAATTTTTCATCCGAAGTCCCGGGATGAGAAATTTTGTGATTCAATTCAGGCGTTTAGTTTTTACCTCAGCGGTTTTTTTGAAACTTAAAATTCATTGAATGAATATTTGGTCGCCTCTCTTCCTTTCAAAGCAGTCGCTGTTACGAAAGTTTCGTTAATATACGTACTTATTAAGCATAATAATTTTTATTCGCAGTCCCGGGATGAAAAATTTCGCGAATCAATTGTCGTGTAAGTTTTTCTTCCAAGTGCTTTTTTAAAAACTATTCATTCATCAAATGAAAATTTGTTCCTTTCCTTACTCTTCAAAACGGTCGTTTTTTTGAAAATGGTATCATTTATACGTATTTCTTGCAAGCATAACGTTTTCAAGCCGCAGTCCCGGGATGAGAAATTTCGTGATTCAAGCGACTCGTTTCGTGTTCCCCCGAGGGTTTTTTTGAAAGCGTGTTAGTTTTAATTGTAAATTTGTGTGACTCTTTTCATTTCCAAACGGCAGTTATTGAGAAAATTTTCGTATTCATACGTATTTCTTGCTAACAAAATTTTTCATTCGCAGTACCGGGATGAGAAATTTTGAGATTCAATTGTGGCGTTTAGTTTTTACCTCAGCGGTATTTTAAAGCTTAAAATTCATTGAATGAATATTTGGTCGCCTCTCTACCTTTCAAAGCAGTCGCTGTTATAAAAGTTTCGTTAATATACGAATTTTTTAAACATTATAATTTTCCTCCGCAGTCCCGGGATGAGAAATTTCGCGAATCAATTGTCGTGTAAGTTTTTCTTCCAAGTGCTTTTTTAAAAGCTCTTCATTTATGAAATGAAAATTTGTTCCTTTCTTTACTTTTCAAAACCGTCGTTTTTGAGAAAAAGGTATCATTTATACGTATTTCTTGCAGGAATAACGTTTTCCAGCCGCAGTCCTGGGATGAGAAATTTCGTGATTCAAGCCACTCGTTTATTTGTTCCACCGAGGGTTTTTTTGAAAGCCTGTTAGTTTTAATTGTAAATTTGTTTGACTCTTTTCATTTCCAAAAGGAAGTTATTGAAAAAATTTTCGTATTGAGACGTATTTCTTGCAAACATAAAATTTTTTATCCGCAGTACCGGGATGAGAAATTTTGTGATTCAATCGTGGCGTTTAGTTTTTACCTTAGCGGTTTTTTAAAGCTTAAAATTCTTTGAATGAATATTTTGTCGCCTCTCTTCCTTTAAAGGCAGTCGCTGTTATAAAAGTTTCGTTAATATACTTATTTTTAAACATAATAATTTTCCTCCGCAGTCCCGGGATGAAAAATTTCGCGAATCAATTCTTGTCTAAATTTTTCTTCCAAGTGCTTTTTTAAAAGCTTTTTATTCATCAAATGAAAATTAGTTCTTTCTTTACCATTCAAAACGGTCGTTCTTGAGAAAATGGTATCATTTATACGTATTTTTTGCAAGCATAAAGTTTTCCAGCCGCAGTCCGGGGATGAGAAATTTCGTGATTCAAGCGACTCGTTTAGTTGTTCCTCCGAGGGTTTTTTATAAAGACTGTTAGTTTTAATTGTAAAATTGTGTTACTCTTTTCATTTCCAAACGGCAGTTATTGGAAAAACGTTCGTATTCAAACGTATTTCTTGCAAACATAAAATTTTTCATCCGCAGTACCGGGATGAGAAATTTTGTGATTCAATTGTGGCGTTTAGTTTTTACCTCAGCGGTTTTTTAAAGCTTAAAATTCATTGAATGAATATTTGGTTGCCTCCCTTCCTTTTAAAGCAGTCGCTGCTATGAAAGTTTCGTTAATATACGTACTTTTTAAACATAATAATTTTCCTCCGCAGTCCCAGAATGAGAAATTTCGTGAATCAATTTTCGTGTAAGTTTTTCTTCCAAGTGCTTTTCTAAAAGCTTTTCATTCATCAAATGAAAATTTGTTCTTTCTTTACCATTCAAAACGGTCGTATTTGAGAAAATGGTATCATTTATACGTACTTCTTGCAAGCATAACGTTTTCTAGCCGCAGTCCCGGTATATGAAATTTCATGATTCAAGCGACTCGTTTAGTTGTTCCCCCGAGGGTTTTTTTGAAAGCCTTTTTGTTTTAATTGTAAATTTGTGTTTTCCTTTTATTTCCAAACGGCAGTTATTGAGAAAATTTTCGTATTCATACGTATTTCTTGTAAATATAAAATTTTTCATCCGCATTCCCGGGATGAGAAATTTCGTGAATCAATTTTCGTGTAAGTTTTTCTTCCAAGTGCTTTTCTAAAAGCTTTTCATTCATCAAATGAAAATTTGTTCCTTTCTTTACCTTTCAAAACGGTCGTTTTTGAGAAAATGGTATCATATATACGTATTTCTTGCAAGGTTAAAGTTTTCCAGCCGCAGTCCCGGGATGAGAAATTTAGTGATTCAAGCGACTCGTTTAGTTGTTCACCCGAGGGTTTTTTTGAAAGCCTGTTAGTTTGAATTGTAAATTTGTTTGACTCCTTTCATTTTCAAAAGGCAGTTATTGGAAAAATTTCCGCATTCAAACGTATTTCTTGCAAACATAAAATTTTTTATCCGCAGTACCGGGTTGAGAAATTTTGTGATTCAATTGTTGCGTTTAGTTTGTACCTCAGCGGTTTTTTAAAGCTTAAAATTAATTGAATGAATATTTGGTCGCCTCTCTTCCTTTCAAAGCATTAGCTGTTACGAAAGTTTCGTTAATATACGTACTTATTAAACATAATAATTTTCCTCCGCAGTCCCGAGATGAGAAATTTCGCGAATCAATTTGCGTGTAAGATATTCTTCCAAGTGCTTTTTTAAAGGCTCTTTACTCATCAAAAGAAAATTTGTTCCTTTCTTTACCTTTCAAAACGGTCGTTTTTGAGAAAATGGTATCATTTATACGTATTTCTTGCAAGCATAACGTTTTCCAGCCGCAGTCCCGGGATGAGAAATTTCGTGATTCAAGCGACTCGTTTCGTTGTTCCGCCGAGGGTTTTTTGAAAGCCTGTTAGTTTTAATTGTAAATTTGTGTGACTCTTTTCATTTCCAAACGGCAGTTATTGAGAAAATTTTCGTATTCATACGTATTTCTTGCAAACAAAATATTTCATTCGCAGTACCGGGATGAGAAATTTTGAGATTCAATTGTGGCGTTTAGTTTTTACCTCAGCGGTTTTTTAAAGCTTAAAATTCATTGAATGAATATTTGGTCGCCTCTCTTCCTTTCAAAGCAGTCGCTGTTATAAAAGTTTCGTTAATATACGAATTTTTTAAACATTATAATTTTCCTCCGCAGTCCCGGGATGAGAAATTTCGCGAATCAATTGTCGTGTAAGTTTTTCCTCCAAGTGCTTTTTTAAAAGCTCTTCATTTATGAAATGAAAATTTGTTCTTTTCTTTACCTTTCAAAACCGTCGTTTTTGAGAAAAAGGTATCATTTATACGTATTTCTTGCAGGAATAACGTTTTCCAGCCGCAGTCCCGGGATGAGAAATTTCGTGATTCAAGGCACTCGTTTATTTGTTCCACCGAGGGTTTTTTTGAAAGCCTGTTAGTTTTAATTGTAAATTTGTTTGACTCTTTTCATTTCCAAACGGCAGTTATTTAGAAAATTTTCGTATTTAAACGTATTTCCTGCAAACATAAAATTTTTCATCCGCAGTACCGGGATGAGATATTTTGTGATTCAATTGTGACGTTTAGTTTTTACCTCAGCGGTTTTTTAAAGCTTAAAATTCATTGAATGAATATTTGGTCGCCTCTCTTCCTTTAAAGGCAGTCACTGTTATGAAAGTTTCGTTAATATACTTATTTTTTAAACATAATAATTTTCCTCCCCAGTACCGGGTTGAAAAATTTCGCGAATCAATTGTTCTCTAAATTTTTCTTCCAAGTGCTTTTTTAAAAGTTTTTCATTCATCAAATGAAAATTTGATCTTTCTTTACCATTCAAAACAGTCGTTTTTGAGAAAATGGTATCATTTATACGTATTTCTTGCAAGCATAACGTTTTCAAGCCGCAGTCCCGGGATGAGAAATTTCGTGATTCAAGCGACTCGTTTCGTTGTTCCCCCGAGGGTTTTTTTTGAAAGCCTGTTAGTTTTAATTGGTAATTTGTGTGACTCTTTTCCGTTCCAAACGGCAGTAATTGAGAAAATTTGCGTATTCATACGTATTTCTTGCAAACAAAATTTTTCATCCACAGTACCGGGATGAGAAATTTTGTGATTTAATTGTTGCGTTTAGTTTTTACCTCAGCGGTTTTTTAAAGCTTAAAATTCATTGAATGAATATTTGGTCGCCTCTCTTTCTTTCAAAGCAATCGCTGTTATAAAAGTTTCGTTAATATACGAATTTTTTAAACATTATAATTTTCCTCCGCAGTCCCGGGATGAGAAAAATTTCGCGAATCAATTGTCGTGTAAGTTTTTCTTCCAAGTGCTTTTTTAAAAGCTCTTCATTTAGGAAATGAAAATTTGTTCCTTTCTTTACCTTTCATAACGGTCATTTTTTGAAAATGGTATCATTTATACGTATCTCTTGCAAGCATAACGTTTTCTAGCCGGTCCCGGTATAAGAAATTTCGTGATTCAAGGACTCGTTTAGTTGTTCCCCCGAGGGTTTTTTTGAAAGCCTGTTAGTTTTAATTGTAAATTTGTGTTTTTCTTTCCTTTCCAAACGGCAGTTATGGGGAAAACTTTCGTATTCTAACATATTTCTTGCAAACATAAAATTTTTCATCCGAAGTCCCGGGATGAGAAATTTTGTGATTCAATTCAGGCGTTTAGTTTTTACCTCAGCGGTTTTTTTGAAACTTAAAATTCATTGAATGAATATTTGGTCGCCTCTCTTCCTTTCAAAGCAGTCGCTGTTACGAAAGTTTCGTTAATATACGTACTTAATAAACATAATAATTTTTATTCGCAGTCCCGGGATGAAAAATTTCGCGAATAAATTGTCGTGTAAGTTTTTCTTCCAAGAGTTTTTTTAAAAACTATTCATTCATCAAATGAAAATTTGTTCCTTTCCTTACTCTTCAAAACGGTCGTTTTTTTGAAAATGGTATCATTTATACGTATTTCTTGCAAGCATAACGTTTTCAAGCCGCAGTCCCGGGATGAGAAATTTCGTGATTCAAGCGACTCGTTTCGTTGTTCCCCCGAGGGTTTTTTTGAAAGCGTGTTAGTTTTAATTGTAAATTTGTGTGACTCTTTTCATTTCCAAACGGCAGTTATTGAGAAAATTTTCGTATTCATACGTATTTCTTGCTTACAAAATTTTTCATTCGCAGTACCGGGATGAGAAATTTTGAGATTCAATTGTGGCGTTTAGTTTTTACCTCAGCGGTTTTTTAAAGCTTAAAATTCATTGAATGAATATTTGGTTGCCTCTCTTCCTTTCAAAGCAGTCGCTGTTATAAAAGTTTCGTTAATATACGAATTTTTTAAACATTATAATTTTCCTCCGCAGTCCCGGGATGAGAAATTTCGCGAATCAATTGTCGTGTAAGTTTTTCTTCCAAGTGCTTTTTTAAAAGCTCTTCATTTATGAAATGAAAATTTGTTCCTTTCTTTACCTTTCAAAACCGTCGTTTTTGAGAAAAAGGTATCATTTATACGTATTTCTTGCAGGAATAACGTTTTCCAGCCGCAGTCCTGGGATGGGAAATTTCGTGATTCAAGCCACTCGTTTATTTGTTCCACCGAGGGTTTTTTTGAAAGCGTGTTAGTTTTAATTGTAAATTTGTTTGACTCTTTTCATTTCCAAAAGGAAGTTATTGAAAAAATTTTCGTATTGAGACGTATTTCTTGCAAACATAAAATTTTTCATCCGCAGTACCGGGATGAGAAATTTTGTGATTCAATCGTGGCGTTTAGTTTTTACCTTAGCGGTTTTTTAAAGCTTAAAATTCTTTGAATGAATATTTTGTCGCCTCTCTTCCTTTAAAGGCAGTCGCTGTTATAAAAGTTTCGTTAATATACTTATTTTTAAACATAATAATTTTCCTCCGCAGTCCCGGGATGAAAAATTTCGCGAATCAATTCTTGTCTAAATTTTTCTTCCAAGTGCTTTTTTAAAAGCTTTTTATTCATCAAATGAAAATTAGTTCTTTCCTTACCATTCAAAACGGTCGTTTTTGAGAAAATAGTATCATTTATACGTATTTTTTGGAAGCATAAAGTTTTCCAGCCGCAGTCCGGGGATGAGAAATTTCGTGATTCAAGCGACTCGTTTAGTTGTTCCTCCGAGGGTTTTTTATAAAGACTGTTAGTTTTAATTGTAAAATTGTGTTACTCTTTTCATTTCCAAACGGCAGTTATTGGGAAAACGTTCGTATTCAAACGTATTTCTTGCAAACATAAAATTTTTCATCCGCAGTACCGGGATGAGAAATTTTGTGATTCAATTGTGGCGTTTAGTTTTTACCTCAGCGGTTTTTTAAAGCTTAAAATTCATTGAATGAATATTTGGTTGCCTCCCTTCCTTTTAAAGCAGTCGCTGTTATGAAAGTTTCGTTAATATACGTACTTTTTTAACATAATAATCTTCCTCCGCAGTCCCGGGATGAGAAATTTCGTGAATCAATTTTCGTGTAAGTTTTTCTTCCAAGTGCTTTTCTAAAAGCTTTTCATTCATCAAATGAAAATTTGTTCCTTTCTTTACCTTTCAAAACGGTCGTTTTTGAGAAAATGGTATCATATATACGTATTTCTTGCAAGGTTAAAGTTTTCCAGCCGCAGTCCCGGGATGAGAAATTTAGTGATTCAAGCGACTCGTTTAGTTGTTCACCCGGGGGTTTTTTTGAAAGCCTGTTAGTTTGAATTGTAAATTTGTTTGACTCCTTTCATTTTCAAAAGGCAGTTATTGGAAAAATTTCCGCATTCAAACGTATTTCTTGCAAACATAAATTTTTTTATCCGCAGTACCGGGTTGAGAAATTTTGTGATTCAATTGTTGCGTTTAGTTTGTACCTCAGCGGTTTTTTAAAGCTTAAAATTAATTGAATGAATATTTGGTCGCCTCTCTTCCTTTCAAAGCATTAGCTGTTACTAAAGTTTCGTTAATATACGTACTTATTAAACATAATAATTTTCCTCCGCAGTCCCGGGATGAGAAATTTCCTGAATCAATTTGCGTGTAAGATTTTCTTCCAAGTGCTTTTTTAAAGGCTCTTTACTCATCAAAAGAAAATTTATTCCTTTCTTTACCTTTCAAAACGGTCGTTTTTGAGAAAATGGTATCATTTATACGTATTTCTTGCAAGCATAACGTTTTCCAGCCGCAGTCCCGGGATGAGAAATTTCGTGATTCAAGCGACTCGTTTCGTTGTTCCGCCGAGGGTTTTTTGAAAGCCTGTTAGTTTTAATTGTAAATTTGTGTGACTCTTTTCATTTCCAAACGGCAGTTATTGAGAAAATTTTCGTATTCATACGTATTTCTTGCAAACAAAATATTTCATTCGCAGTACCGGGATGAGAAATTTTGAGATTCAATTGTGGCGTTTAGTTTTTACCTCAGCGGTTTTTTAAAGCTTAAAATTCATTGAATGAATATTTGGTCGCCTCTCTTCCTTTCAAAGGAGTCGCTGTTATAAAAGTTTCGTTAATATACGAATTTTTTAAACATTATAATTTTCCTCCGCAGTCCCGGGATGAGAAATTTCGCGAATCAATTGTCGTGTAAGTTTTTCCTCCAAGTGCTTTTTTAAAAGCTCTTCATTTTTGAAATGAAAATTTGTTCTTTTCTTTACCTTTCAAAACCGTCGTTTTTGAGAAAAAGGTATCATTTATACGTATTTCTTGCAGGAATAACGTTTTCCAGCCGCAGTCCCGGGATGAGAAATTTCGTGATTCAAGGCACTCGTTTATTTGTTCCACCGAGGGTTTTTTTGAAAGCCTGTTAGTTTTAATTGTAAATTCGTTTGACTCTTTTCATTTCCAAACGGCAGTTATTAAGAAAATTTTCGTATTTAAACGTATTTCCTGCAAACATAAAATTTTTCATCCGCAGTACCGGGATGAGATATTTTGTGATTCAATTGTGGCGTTTAGTTTTTACCTCAAGGGTTTTTTAAAGCTTAAAATTCATTGAATGAATATTTGGTCGCCTCTCTTCCTTTAAAGGCAGTCACTGTTATGAAAGTTTCGTTAATATACTTATTTTTTAAACATAATAATTTTCTTCCCCAGTCCCGGGTTGAAAAATTTTGCGAATCAATTGTTCTCTAAATTTTTCTTCCAAGTGCTTTTTTAAAAGTTTTTCATTCATCAAATGAAAATTTGATCTTTCTTTACCATTCAAAACAGTCGTTTTTGAGAAAATGGTATCATTTATACGTATTTCTTGCAAGCATAACGTTTTCAAGCCGCAGTCCCGGGATGAGAAATTTCGTGATTCAAGCGACTCGTTTCGTTGTTCCCCCGAGGGTTTTTTTGAAAGCCTGTTAGTTTTAATTGGTAATTTGTGTGACTCTTTTCCGTTCCAAACGGCAGTAATTGAGAAAATTTGCGTATTCATACGTATTTCTTGCAAACAAAATTTTTCATCCACAGTACCGGGATGAGAAATTTTGTGATTTAATTGTTGCGTTTAGTTTTTACCTCAGCGGTTTTTTAAAGCTTATAATTCATTGAATGAATATTTGGTCGCCTCTCTTTCTTTCAAAGCAATCGCTGTTATAAAAGTTTCGTTAATATACGAATTTTTTAAACATTATAATTTTCCTCCGCAGTCCCGGGATGAGAAAAATTTCGCGAATCAATTGTCGTGTAAGTTTTTCTTCCAAGTGCTTTTTTAAAAGCTCTTCATTTAGGAAATTAAAATTTGTTACATTCTTTACCTTTCAAAACGGTCATTTTTTGAAAATGGTATCATTTATACGTATCTCTTGCAAGCATAACGTTTTCTAGCCGGTCCCGGTATAAGAAATTTCGTGATTCAAGGACTCGTTTAGTTGTTCCCCCGAGGGTTTTTTTGAAAGCCTGTTAGTTTTAATTGTAAATTTGTGTTTTTCTTTCCTTTCCAAACGGCAGTTATGGCGAAAACTTTCGTATTCTAACATATTTCTTGCAAACATAAAATTTTTCATCCGAAGTCCCGGGATGAGAAATTTTGTGATTCAATTCAGGCGTTTAGTTTTTACCTCAGCGGTTTTTTTGAAACTTAAAATTCATTGAATGAATATTTGGTCGCCTCTCTTCCTTTCAAAGCAGTCGCTGTTACGAAAGGTTCGTTAATATACGTACTTATTAAACATAATAATTTTTATTCGCAGTCCCGGGATGAAAAATTTCGCGAATCAATTGTCGTGTAAGTTTTTCTTCCAAGTGCTTTTTTAAAAACTATTCATTCATCAAATGAAAATTTGTTCCTATCCTTACTCTTCAAAACGGTCGTTTTTTTGAAAATGGTATCATTTATACGTATTTCTTGCAAGCATAACGTTTTCAAGCCGCAGTCCCGGGATGAGAAATTTCGTGATTCAAGCGACTCGTTTCGTTGTTCCCCCGAGGGTTTTTTTGAAAGCGTGTCAGTTTTAATTGTAAATTTGTGTGACTCTTTTCATTTCCAAACGGCAGTTATTGAGAAAATTTTCGTATTCATACGTATTTCTTGCTAACAAAATTTTTCATTCGCAGTACCGGGATGAGAAATTTTGAGATTCAATTGTGGCGTTTAGTTTTTACCTCAGCGGTTTTTTAAAGCTTAAAATTCATTGAATGAATATTTGGTCGCCTCTCTTCCTTTCAAAGCAGTCGCTGTTATAAAAGTTTCGTTAATATACGAATTTTTTAAACATTATAATTTTCCTCCGCAGTCCCGGGATGAGAAATTTCGCGAATCAATTGTCGTGTAAGTTTTTCTTCCAAGTGCTTTTTTAAAAGCTCTTCATTTATGAAATGAAAATTTGTTCCTTTCTTTACCTTTCAAAACCGTCGTTTTTGAGAAAATGGTATCATTTATACGTATTTCTTGCAGGAATAACGTTTTCCAGCCGCAGTCCTGGGTTGAGAAATTTCGTGATTCAAGCCACTCGTTTATTTGTTCCACCGAGGGTTTTTTTGAAAGCCTGTTAGTTTTAATTGTAAATTTGTTTGACTCTTTTCATTTCCAAAAGGAAGTTATTGAAAAAATTTTCGTATTGAGACGTATTTCTTGCAAACATAAAATTTTTCATCCGCAGTACCGGGATGAGAAATTTTGTGATTCAATCGTGGCGTTTAGTTTTTACCTTAGCGGTTTTTTAAAGCTTAAAATTCTTTGAATGAATATTTTGTCGCCTCTCTTCCTTTAAAGGCAGTCGCTGTTATAAAAGTTTCGTTAATATACTTATTTTTAAA
The DNA here is from genome assembly GCF_022747635.1 of Hetaerina americana. Taxonomy (NCBI): domain Eukaryota; kingdom Metazoa; phylum Arthropoda; class Insecta; order Odonata; family Calopterygidae; genus Hetaerina; species Hetaerina americana. Next base: position 29,921 of record NW_027286936.1, on the reverse strand, counting down.
CATAATAATTTTCCTTCGCAGTCCCGGGATGAAAAATTTCGCGAATCAATTCTTGTCTAAATTTTTCTTCCAAGTGCTTTTTTAAAAGCTTTTTATTCATCAAATGAAAATTAGTTCTTTCTTTACCATTCAAAACGGTCGTTTTTGAGAAAATGGTATCATTTATACGTATTTTTTGCAAGCATAAAGTTTTCCAGCCGCAGTCCGGGGATGAGAAATTTCGTGATTCAAGCGACTCGTTTAGTTGTTCCTCCGAGGGTTTTTTATAAAGACTGTTAGTTTTAATTGTAAAATTGTGTTACTCTTTTCATTTCAAAACGGCAGTTATTGGGAAAACGTTCGTATTCAAACGTATTTCTTGCAAACATAAAATTTTTCATCCGCAGTACCGGGATGAGAAATTTTGTGATTCAATTGTGGCGTTTAGTTTTTACCTCAGCGGTTTTTTAAAGCTTAAAATTCATTGAATGAATATTTGGTTGCCCCCCTTCCTTTTAAAGCAGTCGCTGTTATGAAAGTTTCGTTAATATACGTACTTTTTTAACATAATAATCTTCCTCCGCAGTCCCGGGATGAGAAATTTCGTGAATCAATTTTCGTGTAAGTTTTTCTTCCAAGTGCTTTTCTAAAAGCTTTTCATTCATCAAATGAAAATTTGTTCCTTTCTTTACCTTTCAAAACGGTCGTTTTTGAGAAAATGGTATCATATATACGTATTTCTTGCAAGGTTAAAGTTTTCCAGCCGCAGTCCCGGGATGAGAAATTTAGTGATTCAAGCGACTCGTTTAGTTGTTCACCCGAGGGTTTTTTTGAAAGCCTGTTAGTTTGAATTGTAAATTTGTTTGACTCCTTTCATTTTCAAAAGGCAGTTATTGGAAAAATTTCCGCATTCAAACGTATTTCTTGCAAACATAAATTTTTTTATCCGCAGTACCGGGTTGAGAAATTTTGTGATTCAATTGTTGCGTTTAGTTTGTACCTCAGCGGTTTTTTAAAGCTTAAAATTAATTGAATGAATATTTGGTCGCCTCTCTTCCTTTCAAAGCATTAGCTGTTACGAAAGTTTCGTTAATATACGTACTTATTAAACATAATAATTTTCCTCCGCAGTCCCGGGATGAGAAATTTCGCGAATCAATTTGCGTGTAAGATTTTCTTCCAAGTGCTTTTTTTAAGGCTCTTTACTCATCAAAAGAAAATTTGTTCCTTTCTTTACCTTTCAAAACGGTCGTTTTTGAGAAAATGGTATCATTTATACGTATTTCTTGCAAGCATAACGTTTTCCAGCCGCAGTCCCGGGATGAGAAATTTCGTGATTCAAGCGACTCGTTTCGTTGTTCCGCCGAGGGTTTTTTGAAAGCCTGTTAGTTTTAATTGTAAATTTGTGAGACTCTTTTCATTTCCAAACGGCAGTTATTGAGAAAATTTTCGTATTCATACGTATTTCTTGCAAACAAAATATTTCATTCGCAGTACCGGGATGAGAAATTTTGAGATTCAATTGTGGCGTTTAGTTTTTACCCTAGCGGTTTTTTAAAGCTTAAAATTCATTGAATGAATATTTGGTCGCCTCTCTTCCTTTCAAAGCAGTCGCTGTTATAAAAGTTTCGTTAATATACGAATTTTTTAAACATTATAATTTTCCTCCGCAGTCCCGGGATGAGAAATTTCGCGAATCAATTGTCGTGTAAGTTTTTCCTACAAGTGCTTTTTTAAAAGCTCTTCATTTTTGAAATGAAAATTTGTTCTTTTCTTTACCTTTCAAAACCGTCGTTTTTGAGAAAAAGGTATCATTTATACGTATTTCTTGCAGGAATAACGTTTTCCAGCCGCAGTCCCGGGATGAGAAATTTCGTGATTCAAGGACTCGTTTAGTTGTTCCTTCGAGGGTTTTTTTGAAAGCCTGTTAGTTTTAATTGTAAATTTGTGTTTTTCTTTCCTTTCCAAACGGCAGTTATGGCGAAAACTTTCGTATTCTAACATATTTCTTGCAAACATAAAATTTTTCATCCGAAGTCCCGGGATGAGAAATTTTGTGATTCAATTCAGGCGTTTAGTTTTTACCTCAGCGGTTTTTTTGAAACTTAAAATTCATTGAATGAATATTTGGTCGCCTCTCTTCCTTTCAAAGCAGTCGCTGTTACGAAAGTTTCGTTAATATACGTACTTATTAAGCATAATAATTTTTATTCGCAGTCCCGGGATGAAAAATTTCGCGAATCAATTGTCGTGTAAGTTTTTCTTCCAAGTGCTTTTTTAAAAACTATTCATTCATCAAATGAAAATTTGTTCCTTTCCTTACTCTTCAAAACGGTCGTTTTTTTGAAAATGGTATCATTTATACGTATTTCTTGCAAGCATAACGTTTTCAAGCCGCAGTCCCGGGATGAGAAATTTCGTGATTCAAGCGACTCGTTTCGTTGTTCCCCCGAGGGTTTTTTTGAAAGCGTGTTAGTTTTAATTGTAAATTTGTGTGACTCTTTTCATTTCCAAACGGCAGTTATTGAGAAAATTTTCGTATTCATACGTATTTCTTGCTAACAAAATTTTTCATTCGCAGTACCGGGATGAGAAATTTTGAGATTCAATTGTGGCGTTTAGTTTTTACCTCAGCGGTATTTTAAAGCTTAAAATTCATTGAATGAATATTTGGTCGCCTCTCTTCCTTTCAAAGCAGTCGCTGTTATAAAAGTTTCGTTAATATACGAATTTTTTAAACATTATAATTTTCCTCCGCAGTCCCGGGATGAGAAATTTCGCGAATCAATTGTCGTGTAAGTTTTTCTTCCAAGTGCTTTTTTAAAAGCTCTTCATTTATGAAATGAAAATTTGTTCCTTTCTTTACCTTTCAAAACCGTCGTTTTTGAGAAAAAGGTATCATTTATACGTATTTCTTGCAGGAATAACGTTTTCCAGCCGCAGTCCTGGGATGAGAAATTTCGTGATTCAAGCCACTCGTTTATTTGTTCCACCGAGGGTTTTTTTGAAAGCCTGTTAGTTTTAATTGTAAATTTGTTTGACTCTTTTCATTTCCAAAAGGAAGTTATTGAAAAAATTTTCGTATTGAGACGTATTTCTTGCAAACATAAAATTTTTCATCCGCAGTACCGGGATGAGAAATTTTGTGATTCAATCGTGGCGTTTAGTTTTTACCTTAGCGGTTTTTTAAAGCTTAAAATTCTTTGAATGAATATTTGGTCGCCTCTCTTCCTTTAAAGGCAGTCGCTGTTATAAAAGTTTCGTTAATATACTTATTTTTAAACATAATAATTTTCCTCCGCAGTCCCGGGATGAAAAATTTCGCGAATCAATTCTTGTCTAAATTTTTCTTCCAAGTGCTTTTTTAAAAGCTTTTTATTCATCAAATGAAAATTAGTTCTTTCTTTACCATTCAAAACGGTCGTTTTTGAGAAAATGGTATCATTTATACGTATTTTTTGCAAGCATAAAGTTTTCCAGCCGCAGTCCGGGGATGAGAAATTTCGTGATTCAAGCGACTCGTTTAGTTGTTCCTCCGAGGGTTTTTTATAAAGACTGTTAGTTTTAATTGTAAAATTGTGTTACTCTTTTCATTTCCAAACGGCAGTTATTGGAAAAACGTTCGTATTCAAACGTATTTCTTGCAAACATAAAATTTTTCATCCGCAGTACCGGGATGAGAAATTTTGTGATTCAATTGTGGCGTTTAGTTTTTACCTCAGCGGTTTTTTAAAGCTTAAAATTCATTGAATGAATATTTGGTTGCCTCCCTTCCTTTTAAAGCAGTCGCTGCTATGAAAGTTTCGTTAATATACGTACTTTTTAAACATAATAATTTTCCTCCGCAGTCCCAGAATGAGAAATTTCGTGAATCAATTTTCGTGTAAGTTTTTCTTCCAAGTGCTTTTCTAAAAGCTTTTCATTCATCAAATGAAAATTTGTTCTTTCTTTACCATTCAAAACGGTCGTATTTGAGAAAATGGTATCATTTATACGTACTTCTTGCAAGCATAACGTTTTCTAGCCGCAGTCCCGGTATAAGAAATTTCATGATTCAAGCGACTCGTTTAGTTGTTCCCCCGAGGGTTTTTTTGAAAGCCTTTTTGTTTTAATTGTAAATTTGTGTTTTCCTTTTATTTCCAAACGGCAGTTATTGAGAAAATTTTCGTATTCATACGTATTTCTTGTAAATATAAAATTTTTCATCCGCAGTCACGGGATGAGAAATTTCGTGAATCAATTTTCGTGTAAGTTTTTCTTCCAAGTGCTTTTCTAAAAGCTTTTCATTCATCAAATGAAAATTTGTTCCTTTCTTTACCTTTCAAAACGGTCGTTTTTGAGAAAATGGTATCATATATACGTATTTCTTGCAAGGTTAAAGTTTTCCAGCCGCAGTCCCGGGATGAGAAATTTCGTGATTCAAGCGACTCGTTTCGTTGTTCCCCCGAGGGTTTTTTTGAAAGCGTGTTAGTTTTAATTGTAAATTTGTGTGACTCTTTTCATTTCCAAACGGCAGTTATTGAGAAAATTTTCGTATTCATACGTATTTCTTGCTAACAAAATTTTTCATTCGCAGTACCGGGATGAGAAATTTTGAGATTCAATTGTGGCGTTTAGTTTTTACCTCAGCGGTTTTTTAAAGCTTAAAATTAATTGAATGAATATTTGGTCGCCTCTCTTCCTTTCAAAGCATTAGCTGTTACGAAAGTTTCGTTAATATACGTACTTATTAAACATAATAATTTTCCTCCGCAGTCCCGAGATGAGAAATTTCGCGAATCAATTTGCGTGTAAGATATTCTTCCAAGTGCTTTTTTAAAGGCTCTTTACTCATCAAAAGAAAATTTGTTCCTTTCTTTACCTTTCAAAACGGTCGTTTTTGAGAAAATGGTATCATTTATACGTATTTCTTGCAAGCATAACGTTTTCCAGCCGCAGTCCCGGGATGAGAAATTTCGTGATTCAAGCGACTCGTTTTGTTGTTCCGCCGAGGGTTTTTTGAAAGCCTGTTAGTTTTAATTGTAAATTTGTGTGACTCTTTTCATTTCCAAACGGCAGTTATTGAGAAAATTTTCGTATTCATACGTATTTCTTGCAAACAAAATATTTCATTCGCAGTACCGGGATGAGAAATTTTGAGATTCAATTGTGGCGTTTAGTTTTTACCTCAGCGGTTTTTTAAAGCTTAAAATTCATTGAATGAATATTTGGTCGCCTCTCTTCCTTTCAAAGCAGTCGCTGTTATAAAAGTTTCGTTAATATACGAATTTTTTAAACATTATAATTTTCCTCCGCAGTCCCGGGATGAGAAATTTCGCGAATCAATTGTCGTGTAAGTTTTTCCTCCAAGTGCTTTTTTAAAAGCTCTTCATTTATGAAATGAAAATTTGTTCTTTTCTTTACCTTTCAAAACCGTCGTTTTTGAGAAAAAGGTATCATTTATACGTATTTCTTGCAGGAATAACGTTTTCCAGCCGCAGTCCCGGGATGAGAAATTTCGTGATTCAAGGCACTCGTTTATTTGTTCCACCGAGGGTTTTTTTGAAAGCCTGTTAGTTTTAATTGTAAATTTATTTGACTCTTTTCATTTCCAAACGGCAGTTATTTAGAAAATTTTCGTATTTAAACGTATTTCCTGCAAACATAAAATTTTTCATCCGCAGTACCGGGATGAGATATTTTGTGATTCAATTGTGACGTTTAGTTTTTACCTCAGCGGTTTTTTAAAGCTTAAAATTCATTGAATGAATATTTGGTCGCCTCTCTTCCTTTAAAGGCAGTCACTGTTATGAAAGTTTCGTTAATATACTTATTTTTTAAACATAATAATTTTCCTCCCCAGTACCGGGTTGAAAAATTTCGCGAATCAATTGTTCTCTAAATTTTTCTTCCAAGTGCTTTTTTAAAAGTTTTTCATTCATCAAATGAAAATTTGATCTTTCTTTACCATTCAAAACAGTCGTTTTTGAGAAAATGGTATCATTTATACGTATTTCTTGCAAGCATAACGTTTTCAAGCCGCAGTCCCGGGATGAGAAATTTCGTGATTCAAGCGACTCGTTTCGTTGTTCCCCCGAGGGTTTTTTTGAAAGCCTGTTAGTTTTAATTGGTAATTTGTGTGACTCTTTTCCGTTCCAAACGGCAGTAATTGAGAAAATTTGCGTATTCATACGTATTTCTTGCAAACAAAATTTTTCATCCACAGTACCGGGATGAGAAATTTTGTGATTTAATTGTTGCGTTTAGTTTTTACCTCAGCGGTTTTTTAAAGCTTAAAATTCATTGAATGAATATTTGGTCGCCTCTCTTTCTTTCAAAGCAATCGCTGTTATAAAAGTTTCGTTAATATACGAATTTTTTAAACATTATAATTTTCCTCCGCAGTCCCGGGATGAGAAATTTCGCGAATCAATTGTCGTGTAAGTTTTTCCTCCAAGTGCTTTTTTAAAAGCTCTTCATTTTTGAAATGAAAATTTGTTCTTTTCTTTACCTTTCAAAACCGTCGTTTTTGAGAAAAAGGTATCATTTATACGTATTTCTTGCAGGAATAACGTTTTCCAGCCGCAGTCCCGGGATGAGAAATTTCGTGATTCAAGGACTCGTTTAGTTGTTCCTTCGAGGGTTTTTTTGAAAGCCTGTTAGTTTTAATTGTAAATTTGTGTTTTTCTTTCCTTTCCAAACGGCAGTTATGGCGAAAACTTTCGTATTCTAACATATTTCTTGCAAACATAAAATTTTTCATCCGAAGTCCCGGGATGAGAAATTTTGTGATTCAATTCAGGCGTTTAGTTTTTACCTCAGCGGTTTTTTTGAAACTTAAAATTCATTGAATGAATATTTGGTCGCCTCTCTTCCTTTCAAAGCAGTCGCTGTTACGAAAGTTTCGTTAATATACGTACTTATTAAGCATAATAATTTTTATTCGCAGTCCCGGGATGAAAAATTTCGCGAATCAATTGTCGTGTAAGTTTTTCTTCCAAGTGCTTTTTTAAAAACTATTCATTCATCAAATGAAAATTTGTTCCTTTCCTTACTCTTCAAAACGGTCGTTTTTTTGAAAATGGTATCATTTATACGTATTTCTTGCAAGCATAACGTTTTCAAGCCGCAGTCCCGGGATGAGAAATTTCGTGATTCAAGCGACTCGTTTCGTGTTCCCCCGAGGGTTTTTTTGAAAGCGTGTTAGTTTTAATTGTAAATTTGTGTGACTCTTTTCATTTCCAAACGGCAGTTATTGAGAAAATTTTCGTATTCATACGTATTTCTTGCTAACAAAATTTTTCATTCGCAGTACCGGGATGAGAAATTTTGAGATTCAATTGTGGCGTTTAGTTTTTACCTCAGCGGTATTTTAAAGCTTAAAATTCATTGAATGAATATTTGGTCGCCTCTCTACCTTTCAAAGCAGTCGCTGTTATAAAAGTTTCGTTAATATACGAATTTTTTAAACATTATAATTTTCCTCCGCAGTCCCGGGATGAGAAATTTCGCGAATCAATTGTCGTGTAAGTTTTTCTTCCAAGTGCTTTTTTAAAAGCTCTTCATTTATGAAATGAAAATTTGTTCCTTTCTTTACTTTTCAAAACCGTCGTTTTTGAGAAAAAGGTATCATTTATACGTATTTCTTGCAGGAATAACGTTTTCCAGCCGCAGTCCTGGGATGAGAAATTTCGTGATTCAAGCCACTCGTTTATTTGTTCCACCGAGGGTTTTTTTGAAAGCCTGTTAGTTTTAATTGTAAATTTGTTTGACTCTTTTCATTTCCAAAAGGAAGTTATTGAAAAAATTTTCGTATTGAGACGTATTTCTTGCAAACATAAAATTTTTTATCCGCAGTACCGGGATGAGAAATTTTGTGATTCAATCGTGGCGTTTAGTTTTTACCTTAGCGGTTTTTTAAAGCTTAAAATTCTTTGAATGAATATTTTGTCGCCTCTCTTCCTTTAAAGGCAGTCGCTGTTATAAAAGTTTCGTTAATATACTTATTTTTAAACATAATAATTTTCCTCCGCAGTCCCGGGATGAAAAATTTCGCGAATCAATTCTTGTCTAAATTTTTCTTCCAAGTGCTTTTTTAAAAGCTTTTTATTCATCAAATGAAAATTAGTTCTTTCTTTACCATTCAAAACGGTCGTTCTTGAGAAAATGGTATCATTTATACGTATTTTTTGCAAGCATAAAGTTTTCCAGCCGCAGTCCGGGGATGAGAAATTTCGTGATTCAAGCGACTCGTTTAGTTGTTCCTCCGAGGGTTTTTTATAAAGACTGTTAGTTTTAATTGTAAAATTGTGTTACTCTTTTCATTTCCAAACGGCAGTTATTGGAAAAACGTTCGTATTCAAACGTATTTCTTGCAAACATAAAATTTTTCATCCGCAGTACCGGGATGAGAAATTTTGTGATTCAATTGTGGCGTTTAGTTTTTACCTCAGCGGTTTTTTAAAGCTTAAAATTCATTGAATGAATATTTGGTTGCCTCCCTTCCTTTTAAAGCAGTCGCTGCTATGAAAGTTTCGTTAATATACGTACTTTTTAAACATAATAATTTTCCTCCGCAGTCCCAGAATGAGAAATTTCGTGAATCAATTTTCGTGTAAGTTTTTCTTCCAAGTGCTTTTCTAAAAGCTTTTCATTCATCAAATGAAAATTTGTTCTTTCTTTACCATTCAAAACGGTCGTATTTGAGAAAATGGTATCATTTATACGTACTTCTTGCAAGCATAACGTTTTCTAGCCGCAGTCCCGGTATATGAAATTTCATGATTCAAGCGACTCGTTTAGTTGTTCCCCCGAGGGTTTTTTTGAAAGCCTTTTTGTTTTAATTGTAAATTTGTGTTTTCCTTTTATTTCCAAACGGCAGTTATTGAGAAAATTTTCGTATTCATACGTATTTCTTGTAAATATAAAATTTTTCATCCGCATTCCCGGGATGAGAAATTTCGTGAATCAATTTTCGTGTAAGTTTTTCTTCCAAGTGCTTTTCTAAAAGCTTTTCATTCATCAAATGAAAATTTGTTCCTTTCTTTACCTTTCAAAACGGTCGTTTTTGAGAAAATGGTATCATATATACGTATTTCTTGCAAGGTTAAAGTTTTCCAGCCGCAGTCCCGGGATGAGAAATTTAGTGATTCAAGCGACTCGTTTAGTTGTTCACCCGAGGGTTTTTTTGAAAGCCTGTTAGTTTGAATTGTAAATTTGTTTGACTCCTTTCATTTTCAAAAGGCAGTTATTGGAAAAATTTCCGCATTCAAACGTATTTCTTGCAAACATAAAATTTTTTATCCGCAGTACCGGGTTGAGAAATTTTGTGATTCAATTGTTGCGTTTAGTTTGTACCTCAGCGGTTTTTTAAAGCTTAAAATTAATTGAATGAATATTTGGTCGCCTCTCTTCCTTTCAAAGCATTAGCTGTTACGAAAGTTTCGTTAATATACGTACTTATTAAACATAATAATTTTCCTCCGCAGTCCCGAGATGAGAAATTTCGCGAATCAATTTGCGTGTAAGATATTCTTCCAAGTGCTTTTTTAAAGGCTCTTTACTCATCAAAAGAAAATTTGTTCCTTTCTTTACCTTTCAAAACGGTCGTTTTTGAGAAAATGGTATCATTTATACGTATTTCTTGCAAGCATAACGTTTTCCAGCCGCAGTCCCGGGATGAGAAATTTCGTGATTCAAGCGACTCGTTTCGTTGTTCCGCCGAGGGTTTTTTGAAAGCCTGTTAGTTTTAATTGTAAATTTGTGTGACTCTTTTCATTTCCAAACGGCAGTTATTGAGAAAATTTTCGTATTCATACGTATTTCTTGCAAACAAAATATTTCATTCGCAGTACCGGGATGAGAAATTTTGAGATTCAATTGTGGCGTTTAGTTTTTACCTCAGCGGTTTTTTAAAGCTTAAAATTCATTGAATGAATATTTGGTCGCCTCTCTTCCTTTCAAAGCAGTCGCTGTTATAAAAGTTTCGTTAATATACGAATTTTTTAAACATTATAATTTTCCTCCGCAGTCCCGGGATGAGAAATTTCGCGAATCAATTGTCGTGTAAGTTTTTCCTCCAAGTGCTTTTTTAAAAGCTCTTCATTTATGAAATGAAAATTTGTTCTTTTCTTTACCTTTCAAAACCGTCGTTTTTGAGAAAAAGGTATCATTTATACGTATTTCTTGCAGGAATAACGTTTTCCAGCCGCAGTCCCGGGATGAGAAATTTCGTGATTCAAGGCACTCGTTTATTTGTTCCACCGAGGGTTTTTTTGAAAGCCTGTTAGTTTTAATTGTAAATTTGTTTGACTCTTTTCATTTCCAAACGGCAGTTATTTAGAAAATTTTCGTATTTAAACGTATTTCCTGCAAACATAAAATTTTTCATCCGCAGTACCGGGATGAGATATTTTGTGATTCAATTGTGACGTTTAGTTTTTACCTCAGCGGTTTTTTAAAGCTTAAAATTCATTGAATGAATATTTGGTCGCCTCTCTTCCTTTAAAGGCAGTCACTGTTATGAAAGTTTCGTTAATATACTTATTTTTTAAACATAATAATTTTCCTCCCCAGTACCGGGTTGAAAAATTTCGCGAATCAATTGTTCTCTAAATTTTTCTTCCAAGTGCTTTTTTAAAAGTTTTTCATTCATCAAATGAAAATTTGATCTTTCTTTACCATTCAAAACAGTCGTTTTTGAGAAAATGGTATCATTTATACGTATTTCTTGCAAGCATAACGTTTTCAAGCCGCAGTCCCGGGATGAGAAATTTCGTGATTCAAGCGACTCGTTTCGTTGTTCCCCCGAGGGTTTTTTTTGAAAGCCTGTTAGTTTTAATTGGTAATTTGTGTGACTCTTTTCCGTTCCAAACGGCAGTAATTGAGAAAATTTGCGTATTCATACGTATTTCTTGCAAACAAAATTTTTCATCCACAGTACCGGGATGAGAAATTTTGTGATTTAATTGTTGCGTTTAGTTTTTACCTCAGCGGTTTTTTAAAGCTTAAAATTCATTGAATGAATATTTGGTCGCCTCTCTTTCTTTCAAAGCAATCGCTGTTATAAAAGTTTCGTTAATATACGAATTTTTTAAACATTATAATTTTCCTCCGCAGTCCCGGGATGAGAAAAATTTCGCGAATCAATTGTCGTGTAAGTTTTTCTTCCAAGTGCTTTTTTAAAAGCTCTTCATTTAGGAAATGAAAATTTGTTCCTTTCTTTACCTTTCATAACGGTCATTTTTTGAAAATGGTATCATTTATACGTATCTCTTGCAAGCATAACGTTTTCTAGCCGGTCCCGGTATAAGAAATTTCGTGATTCAAGGACTCGTTTAGTTGTTCCCCCGAGGGTTTTTTTGAAAGCCTGTTAGTTTTAATTGTAAATTTGTGTTTTTCTTTCCTTTCCAAACGGCAGTTATGGGGAAAACTTTCGTATTCTAACATATTTCTTGCAAACATAAAATTTTTCATCCGAAGTCCCGGGATGAGAAATTTTGTGATTCAATTCAGGCGTTTAGTTTTTACCTCAGCGGTTTTTTTGAAACTTAAAATTCATTGAATGAATATTTGGTCGCCTCTCTTCCTTTCAAAGCAGTCGCTGTTACGAAAGTTTCGTTAATATACGTACTTAATAAACATAATAATTTTTATTCGCAGTCCCGGGATGAAAAATTTCGCGAATAAATTGTCGTGTAAGTTTTTCTTCCAAGAGTTTTTTTAAAAACTATTCATTCATCAAATGAAAATTTGTTCCTTTCCTTACTCTTCAAAACGGTCGTTTTTTTGAAAATGGTATCATTTTTACGTATTTCTTGCAAGCATAACGTTTTCAAGCCGCAGTCCCGGGATGAGAAATTTCGTGATTCAAGCGACTCGTTTCGTTGTTCCCCCGAGGGTTTTTTTGAAAGCGTGTTAGTTTTAATTGTAAATTTGTGTGACTCTTTTCATTTCCAAACGGCAGTTATTGAGAAAATTTTCGTATTCATACGTATTTCTTGCTAACAAAATTTTTCATTCGCAGTACCGGGATGAGAAATTTAGAAATTCAATTGTGGCGTTTAGTTTTTACCTCAGCGGTTTTTTAAAGCTTAAAATTCATTGAATGAATATTTGGTCGCCTCTCTTCCTTTCAAAGCAGTCGCTGTTATAAAAGTTTCGTAAATATACGAATTTTTTAAACATTATAATTTTCCTCCGCAGTCCCGGGATGACAAATTTCGCGAATCAATTGTCGTGTAAGTTTTTCTTCCAAGTGCTTTTTTAAAAGCTCTTCATTTATGAAATGAAAATTTGTTCCTTTCTTTACTTTTCAAAACCGTCGTTTTTGAGAAAAAGGTATCATTTATACGTATTTCTTGCAGGAATAACGTTTTCCAGCCGCAATCCTGGGATGGGAAATTTCGTGATTCAAGCCACTTGTTTATTTGTTCCAACGAGGGTTTTTTTGAAAGCCTGTTAGTTTTAATTGTAAATTTGTTTGACTCTTTTCATTTCCAAAAGGAAGTTATTGAGAAAATTTTCGTATTGAGACATATTTCTTGCAAACATAAAATTTTTCATCCGCAGTACCGGGATGAGAAATTTTGTGATTCAATCGTGGCGTTTAGTTTTTACCTTAGCGGTTTTTTAAAGCTTAAAATTCTTTGAATGAATATTTTGTCGCCTCTCTTCCTTTAAAGGCAGTCGCTGTTATAAAAGTTTCGTTAATATACTTATTTTTAAACATAATAATTTTCCTCCGCAGTCCCGGGATGAAAAATTTCGCGAATCAATTCTTGTCTAAATTTTTCTTCCAAGTGCTTTTTTAAAAGCTTTTTATTCATCAAATGGAAATTAGTTCTTTCTTTACCATTCAAAACGGTCGATTTTGAGAAAATGGTATCATTTATACGTATTTTTTGCAAGCATAAAGTTTTCCAGCCGCAGTCCGGGGATGAGAAATTTCGTGATTCAAGCGACTCGTTTAGTTGTTCCTCCGAGGGTTTTTTATAAAGACTGTTAGTTTTAATTGTAAAATTGTGTTACTCTTTTCATTTCCAAACGGCAGTTATTGGGAAAACGTTCGTATTCAAACGTATTTCTTGCAAACATAACATTTTTCATCCGCAGTACCGGGATGAGAAATTTTGTGATTCAATTGTGGCGTTTAGTTTTTACCTCAGCGGTTTTTTAAAGCTTAAAATTCATTGAATGAATATTTGGTCGCCTCTCTTTCTTTCAAAGCAATCGCTGTTATAAAAGTTTCGTTAATATACGAATTTTTTAAACATTATAATTTTCCTCCGCAGTCCCGGGATGAGAAAAATTTCGCGAATCAATTGTCGTGTAAGTTTTTCTTCCAAGTGCTTTTTTAAAAGCTCTTCATTTAGGAAATGAAAATTTGTTCCTTTCTTTACCTTTCAAAACGGTCATTTTTTGAAAATGGTATCATTTTAACGTATCTCTTGCAAGCATAACGTTTTCTAGCCGGTCCCGGTATAAGAAATTTCGTGATTTAAGGACTCGTTTAGTTGTTCCCCCGAGGGTTTTTTTGAAAGCCTGTTAGTTTTAATTGTAAATTTGTGTTTTTCTTTCCTTTCCAAACGGCAGTTATGGCGAAAACTTTCGTATTCTAACATATTTCTTGCAAACATAAAATTTTTCATCCGAAGTCCCGGGATGAGAAATTTTGTGATTCAATTCAGGCGTTTAGTTTTTACCTCAGCGGTTTTTTTTAAACTTAAAATTCATTGAATGAATATTTGGTCGCCTCTCTTCCTTTCAAAGCAGTCGCTGTTACGAAAGTTTCGTTAATATACGTACTTATTAAACATAATAATTTTTATTCGCAGTCCCGGGATGAAAAATTTCGCGAATCAATTGTCGTGTAAGTTTTTCTTCCAAGTGCTTTTTTAAAAACTATTCATTCATCAAATGAACATTTGTTCCTTTCCTTACTCTTCAAAACGGTCGTTTTTTTGAAAATGGTATCATTTATACGTATTTCTTGCAAGCATAACGTTTTCAAGCCGCAGTCCCAGGATGAGAAATTTCGTGATTCAAGCGACTCGTTTCGTTGTTCCCCCGAGGGTTCTTTTGAAAGCGTGTTAGTTTTAATTGTAAATTTGTGTGACTCTTTTCATTTCCAAACGGCAGTTATTGAGAAATTTTCGTATTCATACGTGTTTCTTGCTAACAAAATTTTTCATTCGCAGTACCGGGATGAGAAATTTTGAGATTCAATTGTGGCGTTTAATTTTTACCTCAGCGGTTTTTTAAAGCTTAAAATTCATTGAATGAATATTTGGTCGCCTCTCTTCCTTTCAAAGCAGTCGCTGTTATAAAAGTTTCGTTAATATACGAATTTTTTAAACATTATAATTTTCCTCCGCAGTCCCGGGATGAGAAATTTCGCGAATCAATTGTCGTGTAAGTTTTTCTTCCAAGTGCTTTTTTAAAAGCTCTTAATTTATGAAATGAAAATTTGTTCCTTTCTTTACCTTTTAAACCGTCGTTTTTGAGAAAAAAGTATCATTTATACGTATTTCTTGCAGGAATAACGTTTTCCAGCCGCAGTCCTGGGATGAGAAATTTCGTGATTCAAGCCACTCGTTTATTTGTTCCACCGAGGGTTTTTTTGAAAGCCTGTTAGTTTTAATTGTAAATTTGTTTGACTCTTTTCATTTCCAAAACGAAGTTATTGAGAAAATTTTCGTATTGAGACGTATTTCTTGCAAACATAAAGTTTTTCATCCGCAGTACCGGGATGAGAAATTTTGTGATTCAATCGTGGCGTTTAGTTTTTACCTTAGCGGTTTTTTAAAGCTTAAAATTCTTTGAATGAATATTTTGTCGCCTCTCTTCCTTAAAAGGCAGTCGCTGTTATAAAAGTTTCGTTAATATACTTATTTTTAAACATAATAATTTTCCTCCGCAGTCCCGGGATGAGAAATTTCGTGAATCAATTTTCGTGTAAGTTTTTCTTCCAAGTGCTTTTCTAAAAGCTTTTCATTCATCAAATGAAAATTTGTTCTTTCTTTACCATTCAAAACGGTCGTATTTGAGAAAATGGTATCATTTATACGTACTTCTTGCAAGCATAACGTTTTCTAGCCGCAGTCCCGGTATAAGAAATTTCATGATTCAAGCGACTCGTTTAGTTGTTCCCCCGAGGGTTTTTTTGAAAGCCTTTTTGTTTTAATTGGAAATTTGTGTTTTCCTTTTATTTCCAAACGGCAGTTATTGAGAAAATTTTCGTATTCATACGTATTTCTTGTAAATATAAAATTTTTCATCCACAGTACCGGGATGAGAAATTTTGTGATTTTTTTGTTGCGTTTAGTTTTTACCTCAGCGGTTTTTAAAGCTTAAAATTCATTGAATGAATATTTGGTCGCCTCTCTTTCTTTCAAAGCAATCGCTGTTATAAAAGTTTCGTTAATATACGAATTTTTTAAACATTATAATTTTCCTCCGCAGTCCCGGGATGAGAAAAATTTCGCGAATCAATTGTCGTGTAAGTTTTTCTTCCAAGTGCTTTTTTAAAAGCTCTTCATTTAGGAAATGAAAATTTGTTCCTTTCTTTACCTTTCAAAACGGTCATTTTTTGAAAATGGTATCATTTATACGTATCTCTTGCAAGCATAACGTTTTCTAGCCGGTCCCGGTATAAGAAATTTCGTGATTCAAGGACTCGTTTAGTTGTTCCCCCGAGGGTTTTTTTTGAAAGCCTGTTAGTTTTAGTTGTAAATTTGTGTTTTTCTTTCCTTTCCATACGGCAGTTATGGCGAAAACTTTCGTATTCTAACATATTTCTTGCAAACATAAAATTTTTCATCCGAAGTCCCGGGATGAGAAATTTTGTGATTCAATTCAGGCGTTTAGTTTTTACCTCAGCGGTTTTTTTGAAACTTAAAATTCATTGAATGAATATTTGGTCGCCTCTCTTCCTTTCAAAGCAGTCGCTGTTACGAAAGTTTCGTTAATATACGTACTTAATAAACATAATAATTTTTATTCGCAGTCCCGGGATGAAAAATTTCGCGAATAAATTGTCGTGTAAGTTTTTCTTCCAAGAGTTTTTTTTAAAACTATTCATTCATCAAATGAAAATTTGTTCCTTTCCTTACTCTTCAAAACGGTCGTTTTTTGAAAATGGTATCATTTTTACGTATTTCTTGCAAGCATAACGTTTTCAAGCCGCAGTCCCGGGATGAGAAATTTCGTGATTCAAGCGACTCGTTTCGTTGTTCCCCCGAGGGTTTTTTTGAAAGCACGTTAGTTTTAATTGTAAATTTGTGTGACTCTTTTCATTTCCAAACGGCAGTTATTGAGAAAATTTTCGTATTCATACGTATTTCTTGCTAACAAAATTTTTCATTCGCAGTACCGGGATGAGAAATTTTGAAATTCAATTGTGGCGTTTAGTTTTTACCTCAGCGGTTTTTTAAAGCTTAAAATTCATTGAATGAATATTTGGTCGCCTCTCTTCCTTTCAAAGCAGTCGCTGTTATAAAAGTTTCGTAAATATACGAATTTTTTAAACATTATAATTTTCCTCCGCAGTCCCGGGATGACAAATTTCGCGAATCAATTGTCGTGTAAGTTTTTCTTCCAAGTGCTTTTTTAAAAGCTCTTCATTTATGAAATGAAAATTTGTTCCTTTCTTTACTTTTCAAAACCGTCGTTTTTGAGAAAAAGGTATCATTTATACGTATTTCTTGCAGGAATAACGTTTTCCAGCCGCAATCCTGGGATGAGAAATTTCGTGATTCAAGCCACTCGTTTATTTGTTCCAACGAGGGTTTTTTTGAAAGCCTGTTAGTTTTAATTGTAAATTTGTTTGACTCTTTTCATTTCCAAAAGGAAGTTATTGAGAAAATTTTCGTATTGAGACGTATTTCTTGCAAACATAAAATTTTTCATCCGCAGTACCGGGATGAGAAATTTTGTGATTCAATCGTGGCGTTTAGTTTTTACCTTAGCGGTTTTTTAAAGCTTAAAATTCTTTGAATGAATATTTTGTCGCCTCTCTTCCTTTAAAGGCAGTCGCTGTTATAAAAGTTTCGTTAATATACTTATTTTTAAACATAATAATTTTCCTCCGCAGTCCCGGGATGAAAAATTTCGCGAATCAATTTTTGTCTAAATTTTTCTTCCAAGTGCTTTTTTAAAAGCTTTTTATTCATCAAATGGAAATTAGTTCTTTCTTTACCATTCAAAACGGTCGATTTTGAGAAAATGGTATCATTTATACGTATTTTTTGCAAGCATAAAGTTTTCTAGCCGCAGTCCGGGGATGAGAAATTTCGTGATTCAAGCGACTCGTTTAGTTGTTTCTCCGAGGGTTTTTTATAAAGACTGTTAGTTTTAATTGTAAAATTGTGTTACTCTTTTCATTTCCAAACGGCAGTTATTGGGAAAACGTTCGTATTCAAACGTATTTCTTGCAAACATAAAATTTTTCATCCGCAGTACCGGGATGAGAAATTTTGTGATTCAATTGTGGCGTTTAGTTTTTACCTCAGCGGTTTTTTAAAGCTTAAAATTCATTGAATGAATATTTGGTTGCCTCCCTTCCTTTTAAAGCAGTCGCTGCTATGAAAGTTTCGTTAATATACGTAGTTTTTAAACATAATAATTTTCCTCCGCAGTCCCAGAATGAGAAATTTCGTGAATCAATTTTCGTGTAAGTTTTTCTTCCAAGTGCTTTTCTAAAAGCTTTTCATTCATCAAATGAAAATTTGTTCTTTCTTTACCATTCAAAACGGTCGTATTTGAGAAAATGGTATCATTTATACGTACTTCTTGCAAGCATAACGTTTTCTAGCCGCAGTCCCGGTATAAGAAATTTCGTGATTCAAGCGACTCGTTTAGTTGTTCCCCCGAGGGTTTTTTTGAAAGCATTTTTGTTTTAATTGGAAATTTGTGTTTTCCTTTTATTTCCAAACGGCAGTTATTGAGAAAATTTTCGTATTCATACGTATTTCTTGTAAATATAAAATTTTTCATCCACAGTACTTGGATGAGAAATTTGGTGATTTAATTGTTGCGTTTAGTTTTTACCTCAGCGGTTTTTTAAAGCTTAAAATTCATTGAATGAATATTTGGTCGCCTCTCTTTCTTTCAAAGCAATCGCTGTTATAAAAGTTTCGTTAATATACGAATTTTTTAAACATTATAATTTTCCTCCACAGTCCCGGGATGAGAAAAATTTCGCGAATCAATTGTCGTGTAAGTTTTTCTTCCAAGTGCTTTTTTAAAAGCTCTTCATTTAGGAAATGAAAATTTGTTCCTTTCTTTACCTTTCAAAACGGTCATTTTTTGAAAATGGTATCATTTATACGTATCTCTTGCAAGCATAACGTTTTCTAGCCGGTCCCGGTAGAAGAAATTTCGTGATTCAAGGACTCGTTTAGTTGTTCCCCCGAGGGTTTTTTTGAAAGCCTGTTAGTTTTAATTGTAAATTTGTGTTTTTCTTCCCTTTCCAAACGGCAGTTATGGCGAAAACTTTCGTATTCTAACATATTTCTTGCAAACATAAAATTTTTCATCCGAAGTCCCGGGATGAGAAATTTTTTGATTCAATTCAGGCGTTTAGTTTTTACCTCAGCGGTTTTTTTGAAACTTAAAATTCATTGAATGAATATTTGGTCGCCTCTCTTCCTTTCAAAGCAGTCGCTGTTACGAAAGTTTCGTTAATATACGTACTTATTAAACATAATAATTTTTATTCGCAGTCCCGGGATGAAAAATTTCGCGAATCAATTGTCGTGTAAGTTTTTCTTCCAAGTGCTTTTTTAAAAACTATTCATTCATCAAATGAAAATTTGTTCCTTTCCTTACTCTTCAAAACGGTCGTTTTTTTGAAAATGGTATCATTTTTACGTATTTCTTGCAAGCATAACGTTTTCAAGCCGCAGTCCCGGGATGGGAAATTTCGTGATTCAAGCGACTCGTTTCGTTGTTCCCCCGAGGGTTTTTTTGAAAGCGTGTTAGTTTTAATTGTAAATTTGTGTGACTCTTTTCATTTCCAAACGGCAGTTATGAGAAAATTTTCGTGTGCATACGTATTTTTTGCTAACAAAATTTTTCATTCGCAGTACCGGGATGAGAAATTTTGAAATTCAATTGTGGCGTTTAGTTTTTACCTCAGCGGTTTTTTAAAGCTTAAAATTCTTTGAATGAATATTTTGTCGCCTCTCTTCCTTTAAAGGCAGTCGCTGTTATAAAAGTTTCGTTAATATACTTATTTTTTAACATAATAATTTTCCTCCGCAGTCCCGGGATGAAAAATTTCGCGAATCAATTCTTGTCTAAATTTTTCTTCCAAGTGCTTTTTTAAAAGCTTTTTATTCATCAAATGGAAATTAGTTCTTTCTTTACCATTCAAAACGGTCGTTTTTGAGAAAATGGTATCATTTATACGTATTTTTTGCAAGCATCA
Organism: Hetaerina americana; assembly: GCF_022747635.1. Taxonomy (NCBI): domain Eukaryota; kingdom Metazoa; phylum Arthropoda; class Insecta; order Odonata; family Calopterygidae; genus Hetaerina; species Hetaerina americana. The sequence continues at coordinate 10,534 of NW_027286936.1, read as the reverse complement.
AGTTTTCCAGCCGCAGTCCGGGGATGAGAAATTTCGTGATTCAAGCGACTCGTTTAGTTGTTCCTCCGAGGGTTTTTTATAAAGACTGTTAGTTTTAATTGTAAAATTGTGTTACTCTTTTCATTTCCAAACGGCAGTTATTGGGAAAACGTTCGTATTCAAACGTATTTCTTGCAAACATAAAATTTTTCATCCGCAGTACCGGGATGAGAAATTTTGTGATTCAATTGTGGAGTTTAGTTTTTACCTCAGCGGTTTTTTAAAGCTTAAAATTCATTGAATGAATATTTGGTTGCCTCCCTTCCTTTTAATGCAGTCGCTGCTATGAAAGTTTCGTTAATATACGTACTTTTTAAACATAATAATTTTCCTCCGCAGTCCCAGAATGAGAAATTTCGTGAATCAATTTTCGTGTAAGTTTTTCTTCCAAGTGCTTTTCTAAAAGCTTTTCATTCATCAAATGAAAATTTGTTCTTTCTTTACCATTCAAAACGGTCGTATTTGAGAAAATGGTATCATTTATACGTACTTCTTGCAAGCATAACGTTTTCTAGCCGCAGTCCCGGTATAAGAAATTTCGTGATTCAAGCGACTCGTTTAGTTGTTCCCCCGAGGGTTTTTTTGAAAGCATTTTTGTTTTAATTGGAAATTTGTGTTTTCCTTTTATTTCCAAACGGCAGTTATTGAGAAAATTTTCGTATTCATACGTATTTCTTGTAAATATAAAATTTTTCATCCACAGTACTTGGATGAGAAATTTGGTGATTTAATTGTTGCGTTTAGTTTTTACCTCAGCGGTTTTTTAAAGCTTAAAATTCATTGAATGAATATTTGGTCGCCTCTCTTTCTTTCAAAGCAATCGCTGTTATAAAAGTTTCGTTAATATACGAATTTTTTAAACATTATAATTTTCCTCCGCAGTCCCGGGATGAGAAAAATTTCGCGAATCAATTGTCGTGTAAGTTTTTCTTCCAAGTGCTTTTTTAAAAGCTCTTCATTTAGGAAATGAAAATTTGTTCCTTTCTTTACCTTTCAAAACGGTCATTTTTTGAAAATGGTATCATTTATACGTATCTCTTGCAAGCATAACGTTTTCTAGCCGGTCCCGGTATAAGAAATTTCGTGATTCAAGGACTCGTTTAGTTGTTCCCCCGAGGGTTTTTTTGAAAGCCTGTTAGTTTTAATTGTAAATTTGTGTTTTTCTTTCCTTTCCAAACGGCAGTTATGGCGAAAACTTTCGTATTCTAACATATTTCTTGCAAACATAAAATTTTTCATCCGAAGTCCCGGGATGAGAAATTTTGTGATTCAATTCAGGCGTTTAGTTTTTACCTCAGCGGTTTTTTTGAAACTTAAAATTCATTGAATGAATATTTGGTCGCCTCTCTTCCTTTCAAAGCAGTCGCTTTTACGAAAGTTTCGTTAATATACGTACTTATTAAACATAATAATTTTTATTCGCAGTCCCGGGATGAAAAATTTCGCGAATCAATTGTCGTGTAAGTTTTTCTTCCAAGTGCTTTTTAAAAACTATTCATTCATCAAATGAAAATTTGTTCCTTTCCTTACTCTTCAAAACGGTCGTTTTTTTGAAAATGGTATCATTTATACGTATTTCTTGCAAGCATAACGTTTTCAAGCCGCAGTCCCGGGATGAGAAATTTCGTGATTCAAGCGACTCGTTTCGTTGTTCCCCCGAGGGTTTTTTTGAAAGCGTGTTAGTTTTAATTGTAAATTTGTGTGACTCTTTTCATTTCCAAACGGCAGTTATTGAGAAAATTTTCGTATTCATACGTATTTCTTGCTAACAAAATTTTTCATTCGCAGTACCGGGATGAGAAATTTTGAGATTCAATTGTGGCGTTTAGTTTTTACCTCAGCGGTTTTTTAAAGCTTAAAATTCATTGAATGAATATTTGGTCGCCTCTCTTCCTTTCAAAGCAGTCGCTGTTATAAAAGTTTCGTTAATATACGAATTTTTTAAACATTATAATTTTCCTCCGCAGTCCCGGGATGAGAAATTTCGCGAATCAATTGTCGTGTAAGTTTTTCTTCCAAGTGCTTTTTTAAAAGCTCTTCATTTATGAAATGAAAATTTGTTCCTTTCCTTACTCTTAAAAACCGTCGTTTTTGAGAAAAAGGTATCATTTATACGTATTTCTTGCAGGAATAACGTTTTCCAGCCGCAGTCCTGGGATGAGAAATTTCGTGATTCAAGCCACTCGTTTATTTGTTCCACCGAGGGTTTTTTTGAAAGCCTGTTAGTTTTAATTGTAAATTTGTTTGACTCTTTTCATTTCCAAAAGGAAGTTATTGAGAAAATTTTCGTATTGAGACGTATTTCTTGCAAACATAAAATTTTTCATCCGCAGTACCGGGATGAGAAATTTTGTGATTCAATCGTGGCGTTTAGTTTTTACCTTAACGGTTTTTTAAAGCTTAAAATTCTTTGAATGAATATTTTGTCGCCTCTCTTCCTTTAAAGGCAGTCGCTGTTATAAAAGTTTCGTTAATATACTTATTTTTAAACATAATAATTTTCCTCCGCAGTCCCGGGATGAAAAATTTCGCGAATCAATTCTTGTCTAAATTTTTCTTCCAAGTGCTTTTTTAAAAGCTCTTTATTCATCAAATGGAAATTAGTTCTTTCTTTACCATTCAAAACGGTTGTTTTTGAGAAAATGGTATCATTTATACGTATTTTTTGCAAGCATAAAGTTTTCCAGCCGCAGTCCGGGGATGAGAAATTTCGTGATTCAAGCGACTCGTTTAGTTGTTCCTCCGAGGGTTTTTTATAAAGACTGTTAGTTTTAATTGTAAAATTGTGTTACACTTTTCATTTCCAAACGGCAGTTATTGAGAAAATTTTCGTATTCATACGTATTTCTTGTAAATATAAAATTTTTATTCCACAGTACCGGGATGAGAAATTTTGTGATTTAATTGTTGCGTTTAGTTTTTACCTCAGCGGTTTTTTAAGCTTAAAATTCATTAAATGAATATTTGGTCGCCTCTCTTTCTTTCAAAGCAATCGCTGTTATAAAAGTTTCGTTAATATACGAATTTTTTAAACATTATAATTTTCCTCCGCAGTCCCGGGATGAGAAAAATTTCGCGAATCAATTGTCGTGTAAGTTTTTCTTCCAAGTGCTTTTTTAAAAGCTCTTCATTTAGGAAATGAAAATTTGTTCCTTTCTTTACCTTTCAAAACGGTCATTTTTTGAAAATGGTATCATTTATACGTATCTCTTGCAAGCATAACGTTTTCTAGCCGGTCCCGGTATAAGAAATTTCGTGATTCAAGGACTCGTTTAGTTGTTCCCCCGAGGGTTTTTTTGAAAGCCTGTTAGTTTTAATTGTAAATTTGTGTTTTTCTTTCCTTTCCAAACGGCAGTTATGGCGAAAACTTTCGTATTCTAACATATTTCTTGCAAACATAAAATTTTTCATCCGAAGTCCCGGGATGAGAAATTTTGTGATTCAATTCAGGCGTTTAGTTTTTACCTCAGCGGTTTTTTTGAAACTTAAAATTCATTGAATGAATATTTGGTCGCCTCTCTTCCTTTCAAAGCAGTCACTGTTACGAAAGTTTCGTTAATATACGTACTTATTAAACATAATAATTTTTATTCGCAGTCCCGGGATGAAAAATTTCGCGAATCAATTGTCGTGTAAGTTTTTCTTCCAAGTGCTTTTTTAAAAACTATTCATTCATCAAAAGAAAATTTGTTCCTTTCCTTACTCTTCAAAACGGTCGTTTTTTTGAAAATGGTATCATTTATACGTATTTCTTGCAAGCATAACGTTTTCAAGCCGCAGTCCCGGGATGAGAAATTTCGTGATTCAAGCGACTCGTTTCGTTGTTCCCCCGAGGGTTTTTTTGAAAGCGTGTTAGTTTTAATTGTAAATTTGTGTGACTCTTTTCATTTCCAAACGGCAGTTATGAGAAAATTTTCGTGTGCATACGTATTTTTTGCTAACAAAATTTTTCATTCGCAGTACCGGGATGAGAAATTTTGAAATTCAATTGTGGCGTTTAGTTTTTACCTCAGCGGTTTTTTAAAGCTTAAAATTCTTTGAATGAATATTTTGTCGCCTCTCTTCCTTTAAAGGCAGTCGCTGTTATAAAAGTTTCGTTAATATACTTATTTTTTAACATAATAATTTTCCTCCGCAGTCCCGGGATGAAAAATTTCGCGAATCAATTCTTGTCTAAATTTTTCTTCCAAGTGCTTTTTTAAAAGCTTTTTATTCATCAAATGGAAATTAGTTCTTTCTTTACCATTCAAAACGGTCGTTTTTGAGAAAATGGTATCATTTATACGTATTTTTTGCAAGCATCAAGTTTTCCAGCCGCAGTCCGGGGATGAGAAATTTCGTGATTCAAGCGACTCGTTTAGTTGTTCCTCCGAGGGTTTTTTATAAAGACTGTTAGTTTTAATTGTAAAATTGTGTTACTCTTTTCATTTCCAAACGGCAGTTATTGGGAAAACGTTCGTATTCAAACGTATTTCTTGCAAACATAAAATTTTTCATCCGCAGTACCGGGATGAGAAATTTTGTGATTCAATTGTGGCGTTTAGTTTTTACCTCAGCGGTTTTTTAAAGCTTAAAATTCATTGAATGAATATTTGGTTGCCTCCCTTCCTTTTAAAGCAGTCGCTGCTATGAAAGTTTCGTTAATATACGTACTTTTTAAACATAATAATTTTCCTCCGCAGTCCCAGAATGAGAAATTTCGTGAATCAATTTTCGTGTAAGTTTTTCTTCCAAGTGCTTTTCTAAAAGCTTTTCATTCATCAAATGAAAATTTGTTCTTTCTTTACCATTCAAAACGAAAGTATTTGAGAAAATGGTATCATTTATACGTACTTCTTGCAAGCATAACGTTTTCTAGCCGCAGTCCCGGTATAAGAAATTTCGTGATTCAAGCGACTCGTTTAGTTGTTCCCCCGAGGGTTTTTTTGAAAGCATTTTTGTTTTAATTGGAAATTTGTGTTTTCCTTTTATTTCCAAACGGCAGTTATTGAGAAAATTTTCGTATTCATACGTATTTCTTGTAAATATAAAATTTTTCATCCACAGTACTTGGATGAGAAATTTGGTGATTTAATTGTTGCGTTTAGTTTTTACCTCAGCGGTTTTTTAAAGCTTAAAATTCATTGAATGAATATTTGGTCGCCTCTCTTTCTTTCAAAGCAATCGCTGTTATAAAAGTTTAGTTAATATACGAATTTTTTAAACATTATAATTTTCCTCCGCAGTCCCGGGATGAGAAAAATTTCGCGAATCAATTGTCGTGTAAGTTTTTCTTCCAAGTGCTTTTTTAAAAGCTCTTCATTTAGGAAATGAAAATTTGTTCCTTTCTTTACCTTTCAAAACGGTCATTTTTTGAAAATGGTATCATTTATACGTATCTCTTGCAAGCATAACGTTTTCTAGCCGGTCCCGGTATAAGAAATTTCGTGATTCAAGGACTCGTTTAGTTGTTCCCCCGAGGGTTTTTTTGAAAGCCTGTTAGTTTTAATTGTAAATTTGTGTTTTTCTTTCCTTTCCAAACGGCAGTTATGGCGAAAACTTTCGTATTCTAACATATTTCTTGCAAACATAAAATTTTTCATCCGAAGTCCCGGGATGAGAAATTTTGTGATTCAATTCAGGCGTTTAGTTTTTACCTCAGCGGTTTTTTTGAAACTTAAAATTCATTGAATGAATATTTGGTCGCCTCTCTTCCTTTCAAAGCAGTCGCTTTTACGAAAGTTTCGTTAATATACGTACTTATTAAACATAATAATTTTTATTCGCAGTCCCGGGATGAAAAATTTCGCGAATCAATTGTCGTGTAAGTTTTTCTTCCAAGTGCTTTTTTAAAAACTATTCATTCATCAAATGAAAATTTGTTCCTTTCCTTACTCTTCAAAACGGTCGTTTTTTTGAAAATGGTATCATTTATACGTATTTCTTGCAAGCATAACGTTTTCAAGCCGCAGTCCCGGGATGAGAAATTTCGTGATTCAAGCGACTCGTTTCGTTGTTCCCCCGAGGGTTTTTTTGAAAGCGTGTTAGTTTTAATTGTAAATTTGTGTGACTCTTTTCATTTCCAAACGGCAGTTATTGAGAAAATTTCGTATTCATACGTATTTCTTGCTAACAAAATTTTTCATTCGCAGTACCGGGATGAGAAATTTTGAGATTCAATTTTGGCGTTTAGTTTTTACCTCAGCGGTTTTTTAAAGCTTAAAATTCATTGAATGAATATTTGGTCGCCTCTCTTCCTTTCAAAGCAGTCGCTGTTATAAAAGTTTCGTTAATATACGAATTTTTTAAACATTATAATTTTCCTCCGCAGTCCCGGGATGGGAAATTTCGCGAATCAATTGTCGTGTAAGTTTTTCTTCCAAGTGCTTTTTTAAAAGCTCTTCATTTATGAAATGAAAATTTGTTCCTTTCCTTACTCTTAAAAACCGTCGTTTTTGAGAAAAAGGTATCATTTATACGTATTTCTTGCAGGAATAACGTTTTCCAGCCGCAGTCCTGGGATGAGAAATTTCGTGATTCAAGCCACTCGTTTATTTGTTCCACCGAGGGTTTTTTGAAAGCCTGTTAGTTTTAATTGTAAATTTGTTTGACTCTTTTCATTTCCAAAAGGAAGTTATTGAGAAAATTTTCGTATTGAGACGTATTTCTTGCAAACATAAAATTTTTCATCCGCAGTACCGGGATGAGAAATTTTGTGATTCAATCGTGGCGTTTAGTTTTTACCTTAACGGTTTTTTAAAGCTTAAAATTCTTTGAATGAATATTTTGTCGCCTCTCTTCCTTTAAAGGCAGTCGCTGTTATAAAAGTTTCGTTAATATACTTATTTTTAAACATAATAATTTTCCTCCGCAGTCCCGGGATGAAAAATTTCGCGAATCAATTCTTGTCTAAATTTTTCTTCCAAGTGCTTTTTAAAAGCTTTTTATTCATCAAATGGAAATTAGTTCTTTCTTTACCATTCAAAACGGTTGTTTTTGAGAAAATGGTATCATTTATACGTATTTTTTGCAAGCATAAAGTTTTCCAGCCGCAGTCCGGGGATGAGAAATTTCGTGATTCAAGCGACTCGTTTAGTTGTTCCTCCGAGGGTTTTTTATAAAGACTGTTAGTTTTAATTGTAAAATTGTGTTACACTTTTCATTTCCAAACGGCAGTTATTGAGAAAATTTTCGTATTCATACGTATTTCTTGTAAATATAAAATTTTTATTCCACAGTACCGGGATGAGAAATTTTGTGATTTAATTGTTGCGTTTAGTTTTTACCTCAGCGGTTTTTTAAGCTTAAAATTCATTAAATGAATATTTGGTCGCCTCTCTTTCTTTCAAAGCAATCGCTGTTATAAAAGTTTCGTTAATATACGAATTTTTTAAACATTATAATTTTCCTCCGCAGTCCCGGGATGAGAAAAATTTCGCGAATCAATTGTCGTGTAAGTTTTTCTTCCAAGTGCTTTTTTAAAAGCTCTTCATTTAGGAAATGAAAATTTGTTCCTTTCTTTACCTTTCAAAACGGTCATTTTTTGAAAATGGTATCATTTATACGTATCTCTTGCAAGCATAACGTTTTCTAGCCGGTCCCGGTATAAGAAATTTCGTGATTCAAGGACTCGTTTAGTTGTTCCCCCGAGGGTTTTTTTGAAAGCCTGTTAGTTTTAATTGTAAATTTGTGTTTTTCTTTCCTTTCCAAACGGCAGTTATGGCGAAAACTTTCGTATTCTAACATATTTCTTGCAAACATAAAATTTTTCATCCGAAGTCCCGGGATGAGAAATTTTGTGATTCAATTCAGGCGTTTAGTTTTTACCTCAGCGGTTTTTTTGAAACTTAAAATTCATTGAATGAATATTTGGTCGCCTCTCTTCCTTTCAAAGCAGTCACTGTTACGAAAGTTTCGTTAATATACGTACTTATTAAACATAATAATTTTTATTCGCAGTCCCGGGATGAAAAATTTCGCGAATCAATTGTCGTGTAAGTTTTTCTTCCAAGTGCTTTTTTAAAAACTATTCATTCATCAAAAGAAAATTTGTTCCTTTCCTTACTCTTCAAACGGTCGTTTTTTTGAAAATGGTATCATTTATACGTATTTCTTGCAAGCATAACGTTTTCAAGCCGCAGTCCCGGGATGAGAAATTTCGTGATTCAAGCGACTCGTTTCGTTGTTCCCCCGAGGGTTTTTTTGAAAGCGTGTTAGTTTTAATTGTAAATTTGTGTGACTCTTTTCATTTCCAAACGGCAGTTATGAGAAAATTTTCGTGTGCATAACGTATTTTTTGCTAACAAAATTTTTCATTCGCAGTACCGGGATGAGAAATTTTGAAATTCAATTGTGGCGTTTAGTTTTTACCTCAGCGGTTTTTTAAAGCTTAAAATTCTTTGAATGAATATTTTGTCGCCTCTCTTCCTTTAAAGGCAGTCGCTGTTATAAAAGTTTCGTTAATATACTTATTTTTTAACATAATAATTTTCCTCCGCAGTCCCGGGATGAAAAATTTCGCGAATCAATTCTTGTCTAAATTTTTCTTCCAAGTGCTTTTTTAAAAGCTTTTTATTCATCAAATGGAAATTAGTTCTTTCTTTACCATTCAAAACGGTCGTTTTTGAGAAAATGGTATCATTTATACGTATTTTTTGCAAGCATCAAGTTTTCCAGCCGCAGTCCGGGGATGAGAAATTTCGTGATTCAAGCGACTCGTTTAGTTGTTCCTCCGAGGGTTTTTTATAAAGACTGTTAGTTTTAATTATAAAATTGTGTTACTCTTTTCATTTCCAAACGGCAGTTATTGGGAAAACGTTCGTATTCAAACGTATTTCTTGCAAACATAAAATTTTTCATCCGCAGTACCGGGATGAGAAATTTTGTGATTCAATTGTGGCGTTTAGTTTTTACCTCAGCGGTTTTTTAAAGCTTAAAATTCATTGAATGAATATTTGGTTGCCTCCCTTCCTTTTAAAGCAGTCGCTGCTATGAAAGTTTCGTTAATATACGTACTTTTTAAACATAATAATTTTCCTCCGCAGTCCCAGAATGAGAAATTTCGTGAATCAATTTTCGTGTAAGTTTTTCTTCCAAGTGCTTTTCTAAAAGCTTTTCATTCATCAAATGAAAATTTGTTCTTTCTTTACCATTCAAAACGGTCGTATTTGAGAAAATGGTATCATTTATACGTACTTCTTGCAAGCATAACGTTTTCTAGCCGCAGTCCCGGTATAAGAAATTTCGTGATTCAAGCGACTCGTTTAGTTGTTCCCCCGAGGGTTTTTTTGAAAGCATTTTTGTTTTAATTGGAAATTTGTGTTTTCCTTTTATTTCCAAACGGCAGTTATTGAGAAAATTTTCGTATTCATACGTATTTCTTGTAAATATAAAATTTTTCATCCACAGTACTTGGATGAGAAATTTGGTGATTTAATTGTTGCGTTTAGTTTTTACCTCAGCGGTTTTTTAAAGCTTAAAATTCATTGAATGAATATTTGGTCGCCTCTCTTTCTTTCAAAGCAATCGCTGTTATAAAAGTTTAGTTAATATACGAATTTTTTAAACATTATAATTTTCCTCCGCAGTCCCGGGATGAGAAAAATTTCGCGAATCAATTGTCGTGTAAGTTTTTCTTCCAAGTGCTTTTTTAAAAGCTCTTCATTTAGGAAATGAAAATTTGTTCCTTTCTTTACCTTTCAAAACGGTCATTTTTTGAAAATGGTATCATTTATACGTATCTCTTGCAAGCATAACGTTTTCTAGCCGGTCCCGGTATAAGAAATTTCGTGATTCAAGGACTCGTTTAGTTGTTCCCCCGAGGGTTTTTTTGAAAGCCTGTTAGTTTAAATTGTAAATTTGTGTTTTTCTTTCCTTTCCAAACGGCAGTTATGGCGAAAACTTTCGTATTCTAACATATTTCTTGCAAACATAAAATTTTTCATCCGAAGTCCCGGGATGAGAAATTTTGTGATTCAATTCAGGCGTTTAGTTTTTACCTCAGCGGTTTTTTTGAAACTTAAAATTCATTGAATGAATATTTGGTCGCCTCTCTTCCTTTCAAAGCAGTCGCTTTTACGAAAGTTTCGTTAATATACGTACTTATTAAACATAATAATTTTTATTCGCAGTCCCGGGATGAAAAATTTCGCGAATCAATTGTCGTGTAAGTTTTTCTTCCAAGTGCTTTTTTAAAAACTATTCATTCATCAAATGAAAATTTGTTCCTTTCCTTACTCTTCAAAACGGTCGTTTTTTTGAAAATGGTATCATTTATACGTATTTCTTGCAAGCATAACGTTTTCAAGCCGCAGTCCCGGGATGAGAAATTTCGTGATTCAAGCGACTCGTTTCGTTGTTCCCCCGAGGGTTTTTTTGAAAGCGTGTTAGTTTTAATTGTAAATTTGTGTGACTCTTTTCATTTCCAAACGGCAGTTATTGAGAAAATTTTCGTATTCATACGTATTTCTTGCTAACAAAATTTTTCATTCGCAGTACCGGGATGAGAAATTTTGAG